>NC_142804.1:59773867-59902904 GCF_049724085.1 Artemia sp. Qi Xiang Cuo | reverse complement strand
TGTGATGACACACACACATAGAGACGAGACACGCACAGACACGACACACAAACAGAGTCATAGTGAGAGAGATATCCAAAAGTTGGGTTGATCTAGGTTCACTTAGAGTGGCGCGCCACTCTAAGTGAACCTAGACCAACCCAACTTTTTGGATATCTCTCTCACTAAGACTTTGTTTGTGTGTCATGTCTGTGTGTGTCTCGTCTCTATGTGTGTGTGTCATCACAGAGACGATACAGAGACGACACAGAGACGTCAATTTTTTTGCAATGTGTAGGAACCAGTGGGGAATCCCCGCTCGTTTGGAAAGGTGCCAAGGAAAGGCAAGCAAATAGCATGTAGTTTCAAAACGTGTTTAATCACGTGTAGAGGTCCCATAGAATGAAATTTCTGTATTGTGCATGTAAACGGCGAATTCAAGAATGAGTTTTTTACTTACTTAGAATTTTGTCATAATTTCTTGAATGAAATGTTTTTTTTTTGTATCCAAGAGATGTCAAGAAAGAGTTTGTTACTTACTTTCCTTTTTTTTATAATTTCTTGAATTAAATTTCTACATCGTGTATCTAAGTCGTGAAAACAATGAAGCGTTGTGTATCCATGAGGTAACTTCAAGAAAGGATTTGTTACTCATTTAGAATTTTGTCATAATTTCTTGAATGAAATGACTTTTTTGTTTATCCAAGAGGCGAATTCATGAAAGAATTTGCTACTTACTTACTATTTAGAATATTTTTTTCATAATTTATTGAATGAAATTTCCGTTTTGTGTATCCAGGAGTTTACTTCAAGAAAGAAATTGTTACTTACTGAAAATTTTGTCATAATTTCTTGAATTAAATTTCTACATCGTGTATCTAAGTCGTGAAAACAATAATGAGTTTGTTACTTACTTGGAATTTTGTTATAATTTCTTGAATGAAATGTCTTTTTGTTTATCCAGCAGGTGAATTCAAGAAAGAATTTGCTACTTACTTACAATTTTTTCATAATTTCTTTAATGAAATTTCTGCATTGTGTATCCACGAGGTGACTTCAGGAAAGAGTTTGTTACTTGCTCACAATTTTTTCATAATTTCTTAAATGAAATTTCTGCATTATGTATCCATGAGGTAACTTCAAGAAAGAGTTTGTTACTTACTTAGAATTTTGTCATAATTTCTTGAATGAAATATTTTTTTTATTGATCCAGGAGGCGAATTCGAGAAAGAATTTGATACTTACTTACAATTTTTGATAATTTCTGATATGAAATTTCTGCATTGTGTATCCACGAGGTGTATTCAAGAAAGAGTTTGTTACTTGCTTACAATTTTTTCATAATTTCTTAAATGAAATAACTGTATTGTGCATTCAGAAGGAGGATTCAAGAAACAGTTTGTTACTTACTTAGAATTTGTCATTATTTCTTGAATGAAATGTCTTTTGTATTTATCCAGGAGGCGAATTCAAGAAAGAATTTGCTTTAGTAAAATTCAGTAGAGAAATTGAACTTTTCTTCACTTCGTTGAGAAAATTGTAAATTGAACTAGAACTTTTTATCTTCAGGGAAAATATTCACAATTATGGTATTACTTTTTCTATCTTCCACCTAAAAACTTATAATTTAACTTTAAGTTTATTTATGTCCTTGTGAAATAAAGAACTTAAGTGGAAGATTTTTATTGTCTCTGGTGAAAATAGAATTGAAATGTGTACTTTGTTAAAATTCCGAAGAGAATATGAACTTTTTTATCTTCTGTGAAAAATTTGGAACAGAATTTAAAATATTTCATCTCTTCGAGAAAATATTCACAGGTATGTTAATACTTTTTCTATCTTCCACTAAAAAATTTAGAAATGAACTTTAAATTTCTTCATTTCTTTGTGAAATAAAGAACTGGAGGGTAAGATTTTTATGTTCTCTGGTGAAATTGGAATTGAATTGTGTGCTATGGAAAAATTCAAAAGAGAATTTGAATTTTTCTTCACTTCGTTTAGAAAATTTTGAATTGAACGAAAACTTTTTGTCTTCTAGGAAAATATTCACAAGTATGGTATTACTTTTTCTATCTTCCATCGAAAAATTTAGAATTGAACTCTAAATTTCTTTATGTCTTTGTAAAATAAAGAACTTAAGTGGAAGATTTTTTTTTTCTCCGGAGATATTAGAATTGAATTGTGTTCTTTGGTTAAATTCAGTAAAGAACTTGAACTTTTCTTCACTTCGTTGAGAAAATTTTAAATTGAACTAGAACTTTTTTATCTTCCGTGAAAATATTCACAAGTATGGTATTACTTTTTCTATCTTCCACCGAAAAATTTGGAATTGAACTTTAAATTTCTTTATGTCTTTGTGAAATAAAGAACTGAAGTGGAAGATTTTTATTTTCTTTGGTGAAATTAGAATTGAATTGTGTTCTTTGGTACAAATTCAGAAGAGAACTTGAATTCTTCTTCACTTCTTTGAGAAAATTTTGAATTGAACTATAACTTTTTATCTTCCGGGAAAATATTCAGTAGTATGGTATTACTTTTCCTATCTTCCATCGAAAAATTTAGAATTGAACTCTAAATTTATTTATGTCTCTGTAAAATAAAGAACTTAAGTGGAAGATTTTTGTTTTCTCTGGAGAAATCAGAATTGAAGTGTGTTCTTTGTTAAAATTCAGTAGAGAACTTGAACTTTTCTTCACTTCATTGAGAAAATTTTAAATTGAACTAGAACTTTTTTATCTTCCGTGAAAATATTCACAAGTATGGTATTACTTTTTCTATCTTCCACCGAAAATTTAGAATTGAACTTGAATTTCTTTATGTCTGTGAAATAAGAACTGAGTGGAAGATTTTTATTTTCCGTGAAATTAGAATTGAATTGTGTCTTTGTTCGAAGAGAACTTGAATTCTCTTCCTGTGAGAAAATTTAAATTAACGAACTTTTATCTTCGGAAAATATTCACAGTATGGTATTACTTTTCATTTCCACTGAAAATTTAGAATTAACTTTAAATTCTTTGTCTTTGTAAAGAACTTATGGAAGATTTTTATTTTCTGGATAAATTAGAATTGAATTGTGTTCTTTGGTAAAATTCAGTAGGGAACTTGAACTTTTCTTCACTTCATTGAGAAAATTTAAAATTGAACTAGAACTTTTTATCTTCCGTGAAAATATTCACAAGTATGGTATTACTTTTTCTATCTTCCACTGAAAAATTTAGAATTGAACTTTAAATTTCTTTATGTCTTTGTGAAATAAAGAACTTAAGTGGAAGATTTTTATTTTCTCTGGATAAATTAGAATTGAAGTGTGTTCTTTGGTAAAATTCGGTAGGGAACTTGAACTTTCCTTGACTTCGTTGAGAAAATTTTGAATTGAACTTTAAATTTTCTCATCTCTTTGAGAAAAGTCGGAACTGAATTTAAGAAAATTTAGAATTAAAGTGGAACTTTCTATCTTCATAGAAAATAATCACAATAATAGTATAACTTTTTCTATCTTCTATGGAAAAATTAGAACTGAACTTTAAATTTTTTATGTCTTGGTGAACTTAAAACTGACGTGGAAGCTTCACCTACGAAATACTAAGAAACCTTAGCTCAGAAAAGCCTGAAATATCCAACTACTCATCCCAAACTAGAAGTTTCAGACAACAAACACTTATTAGGGACTAGTAATCCAAGCTCTTAAATGTCCAAAAAGTAAACTACACCTCCCGAACAATAATTTTCTGAAAGCACACACTTATGAAATACTTAGAAATCTAACTCAGAAAAGTAAAAAATAGCAAAACACTCATTCCCAAATCATAGGTTTAAGTCAACACACACCTAAGATAGGCTAAAAAATCCAGCTCAGAAAAGTAAATAAATAGCAACCCACACCTCCCAAATCATTGGTTTCAGACACCACATACCTACGAAAGACTAAGAAATCAGGTTATGAAAAGTCGGAAATAGCAAATTACATACCTCAAATCATAAGTTTCAGACAACAGACACCTATGAAATACTAAGAAACCTTAGCTCAGAAAAGCTTGAAATAGCAAAGTATTCATCCCAAACTATAGGTTTCAGACAACAAACACCTATGAGGGCCTGTTTCACCGAAATAATTCCCTAAAATAATAATTTGTTCTGAAAAGATATAATAAAGCCTTAAAAAGTATTATAATGGAGGCTCGGGAGTCTTTGGGGCGCCGGGGGCCCCTCTGGGAGCCTAGAGAACCTTTGAGGACCGGGAGTTCCTTCGGGGTTGGGGGGGGGGATCGGAGCCCTTTGGGGTTGCGGTAAGGGGACCTCACAACACTGTTCAAATGGAACTTGTGTATTATAACGACCACAGAGTTTCACCCTCAAGTCCTCTTCTAAAATCATCTCTTAAAATATCTCTAACTGTTTCACCGAAATAATTCCCTAAAATAATAATTTGTTCTGAAAAGATATAATAAAGCCTTAAAAAGTATTATAATGGGGGACTCAGGAGGCATCGGGGCGCCGGGGGTCCTTTGGGGGTCCAGAGAACCTTTGCTGTCCGGGGCTTCCTTCGGGGTTGGGGTGGGGAGATCGGAGCCCTTTGGGGTTGTGGTAAGGGACCTCACAAAACCGTTCAAATGGAACTTGAGTATTATAACGACCACAGAGTTTCACCGAAATAATTCCCTAAAAAAATAATTTGTTCTGAAAAGATATAATAAAGCCTTAAAAAGTATTATAATGGGGGACTCAGGAGGCATCGGGGCGCCGGGGGTCCTTTAGGGGTCCAGAGAACCTTTGCTGTCCGGGGGCTTCCTTCGGGGTTGGGGTGGGGGGATCGGAGCCCTTTGGGGTTCTGGTAAGGGACCTCACAACACCGTTCAAATGGAACTTGTGTATTATAACGACCACAGAGCTTCACCCTCAAGTCCTTTTCTAAAATCATCTCTTAAAATGTCTCTAACTGTTTCACCGAAATAATTGCCTAAAATAATAATTTGTTCTGAAAAGATATAATAAAGCCTTAAAAAGTATTATAATGGGGGACTCAGGAGGCATCGGGGTGCCGGGGGTCCTTTGGGGGTCCAGAGAACCTTTGCTGTCCGGGGGCTTCCTTCGGGGTTGGGGTGGGGGGATCGGAGCCCTTTGGGGTTGTGGTAAGGGACCTCACAACCCTCTTAAAATGTCTCTAACTGTTTCACCGAAATAATTCCCTAAAATAATAATTTGTTCTGAAAAGATATAATAAAGCCTTAAAAAGTATTATAATGGGGGACTCAGGAGGCATCGGGGGCGCCGGGGGTCCTTTGGGGTCCAGAGAACCTTTGCTGTCCGGGGGCTTCCTTCGGGGTTGGGGTGGGGGGATCGGAGCCCTTTGGGGTTGTGGTAAGGGACCTCACAACACCGTTCAAATGGAACTTGTGTATTATAACGACCACAGAGTTTCACCCTCAAGTCCTTTTCTAAAATCATCTCTTAAAATGTCTCTAACTGTTTCACCGAAATAATTCCCTGAAATAATAATTTGTTCTGAAAAGATATAATAAAGCCTTAAAAAGTATTATAATGGGGGACTCAGGAGGCATCGGGGCGCCGGGGGTCCTTTGAGGGTTCAGAGAACCTTTGCTGTTCGGGGGCTTCCTTCGGGGTTGGGGTGGGGGGATCGGAGCCCTTTGGGGTTGTGGTAAGGGACCTCACAACACCGTTCAAATGTCTCTAACTGTTTCACCGAAATAATTCCCTAAAATAATAATTTGTTCTGAAAAGATATAATAAAGCCTTAAAAAGTATTATAATGGAGGCTCAGGAGTCTTTCGGATGCCGGGTGGTCACACAAAATCAGAAAAAATGTTCAATGTTCCTTTAGTAGCTATGCAATTAGATTAAAAATGAAGATATTTATGCAGAGTTTCAGGTAGCTATGGCTAAGTTTGCTAAAAGACCAGTTATTTTCTTGCGAAAACACACAAAATCAGAAAAAATAACTGAACCCCCCAGGTACCTGAACCCCTGTATAACCGACACCCCGTACACCTGAACCCCCCATGTAACTGAACCCCTGTATAACCGAATCTCTGTACAACTGAACCTCCGTGCTACTCGACCCCATTTAACTAATACCCGTGTAACTGAATCCGTATGTAACTGAACTCTCGTGCAACTCAACTCCCTCAAAACACTTTTCAGCCATTTCTTGTTAATTTTTTTATTTCTAAACTATTTAAAATTTACAACACTGTGCAAATCATCACTTGTGTATTATACAGACCACATCGGCGAGGTAAAGCTAGGTCAAGTCACAATGTCATTCTATCGTTACTTTTCAATTAAGCTATTGAATACCTTCTACCAATGTCTCTTGTAGGCGTCAAATCTATTAAGTATCTGAGCATGTTCTTTGTATTGTTGATGCAAGCATCCCATTCTTTAATTACCCGTGAGGCATTCTTAACCATCGCAATACCTTTACGCAAATACCTTCTCGCAAAAAATTCGCAAATCTCGTAAACTAAAGAAGTAATTACCCTTTTCAAAAAAACATTAGTCCTTCTATTAATGAATCCCATGAAAAGAAACCAGTCTTATAGGATCACACAATCTCGCTCCTAGTTCCAAAAATGGAATGCATGTAGCGTTCGTAGTAATAGGTTTAAAAACCTATTATCCAAGTTAAAAAAAAAAACCTACTAATCAACTTACAGATGAATGACCACGGATTTAACCTAAAAAAAACTTGTATATCATGAACTAGAAATCTACGTCAGAAAAACTTGTCCTTAAATTACGTAAATCTCTTGGCAAAGGTGTAATGCCCTGTAGAAATAGATTACCTACCAGAAAAACCTGTTTGGTACGGGGGCGTCAGCAAATAACATGGAGATTGCTATACGTCTGGGCAAATCCAGACGAGCATCTCTATTGACAATGGCGCCCTTGGTCCAGTGCCGAAGTTACATTAAAAGGCCAGGTTATAATAAAAGCGTTCAATTTGGGAGGTTCAAGGAGAAGTCTTTGACAGTCTTATGACCTCAGGGTACTAGATGTTGTAACGTTTTTACGTATCTACAGTGGTTTAAAAAAATTTGTTCGCCCCCTGGAGCTACTTCAGTCTGCATATTATTTCATTTAATTACATTTAAAACGGATGAGCTTTTCATTTTTTACTTAAGAAAATAGCTGGCACTTCATTTTTCTTCATACCGATTAAACCATTAAGTGTTTTTTGTTTCGTTGTAATTGAAGTGGTCTCATGTGAAGCGTTCATGATGTATTTTTCAATTTGATAAATTTACTCCTTTTAGATGCAGTTTATAATTTGACTTACATTAGGTATTAATGAGTTTCTAATTTGGAATGAATCCCCAAAAGAAAAAATGAATAATATCCAAAAGAGCAGCCAAAAGCAATAAAAAAGCAGCAGTTCAGCCGTAGCCTACATGACACATATTCTATACAGAAGCAAAAAAAAAAACTTTAAAATGTATTTTCTTTTTAATTGTTATTAAAAACCATTTTTTAATAAAAGAAAGGCTTCTTAGGAATCCAAAACCGCAAAAAAAAAAAAAAAACAATCAATATCAAAGTCGCCAATTTCAACTGTTTTAAATGTGAAAAAAAAGATATAGGCAAAGGACATTATTAAAAAATTAAGCCTCTAAGTTTAAAGTTATATTCAAAGTTTTTACCCAGATAACTGACGAATTTTGTGATACGGTATTTGAAGTTTTGTATGCAGTAATGCTCGATGAAAAAAAACTACTAATTTTGATAATTAATTATTTTAAGAATGCATAGCGAATAGATACTTCAACTACTCGTATTATGCAAGGGTTCTGAAACACCACAGCCATTTCGTTTCTACAAGATTTCTACTTCTCTTGATGAATAACGAAGAACAGTCTCCAGCCAGTGGCTTGTGAATTTTTGAACTCATGAATAGGCTCAAATCTGTTGTAAATTTAAGCTGTGATTTGAGAAAGACTAAAGAAAACATTAATGTTTGCGGTCAACATTGATCGCGCTAGCGGCGCGCCGCCGACATCTTACCAGTGGCGCGGCGATGGCGTGCTGTTTTGGCCCCGCCACCACCGGTGTTTCCTCATCGGCGCGCCACCGGGGTCTAGAGGTACCCCCTTTTGTATACGGAATTGTTTCTGTTCGTTTCAGGTTTTAATACTGCTCCATACTTTCAGTTGAAAAAAACAGGTTTTTTTTAATTTAAATTATGATTGTTATTAGAATAATACAAAAAAATCCGCCTCTCCCCTCCATGAAAAAATTTCTTTATGAAACGTTTACCCCGAGGCAAATTCCATTCTCACCGAAAACTTCCTCCGGAAAATATCCTGCGGGCAATTCTGCCAGGAAAATTCTCCTTGGCCTAATTTCATTTGAAAAACAGACTTGTTTTTTTAATGAAATTTCTTATTGCTTTTTGAATTATGCCGGAAATCTTCCCTCCGTGGAAAAGTTTTCGGGACCCCTAATGGAATTTTTTTCCCGCGTATAATTCTTTAATTTAAAATTCCTCCTGCGTAAAATTCTTTCATTTAGAAATTATTCCTGAAAGGCTGCCCCATAAAGAATCATGATCTTTGAACTATTTTTAACAAAATGGCTACCTCACATTTTTTATTAGATGTATTTGGGGAAAAGGGCCTGGGGGGCTAGATGCCCTCCAATCACTTTTTAATCTTAAAAAGGACACTAGAACTCTCGATTTCCAGTCGAATGAGCCCCCTTTGAAGTTTATACGACGACCCCTTCTATATGAAGTGCCTCTGGGAAAAAATAAATGGAGTTTGGGGGGAGGCTAGATGCCCTCCGATCACTTTTGACTCTTAAAAAGTTAATTACAACTTTCAATTTCCAATCATATCAGCCCTCTATGAAGTTTATACGAGCATCTTTTCCATAAAAATCATATATACCCCCAGGGCATAACTTACAACACCTACACCCGGGCCATGGGGGGCTGTGTCGACACTGGAGTTTTTGTTATCTAAACTTTGAATTATTTTGAACAAAATTTCTCTCTCAAAACTTTTATCTGATGCATTTAGGGTGTGGAGATGGGGGGGGGGGGGCTAGTTGCTCTCCGATCTCTTTTGACTCTTAAATAGTGAGCAAAAAGTTTGTTATCTGACCTTTGAACTATTTTTGATGAAATGGCTATTTTGAAAATTTTATCGGATGGGTTTGGGGAAAAAGGGGTTTGTGGGGTGCTAGTTGCCCTCAGATATCTTTTGACTCTCAAAAAGAGAACTAGAACTTTCAATTTCCAATCAAATGAGCCTTCTCTGAAGTTTATACGAGCATCCCTTTCATAAGAACTATATACGCCACCAGGAAAACACTTACAACGCCTACCCCCCGGGCCCTGGAGGGTTGTGTCGACACCTGAGTTTTTGTTATCCAATCTTAGAACAATTTTTAAAAAATGGCTATCTAAAAATTTGTAGCGGATGGGTTTGGGGGAAAAAGGCGTTGGGGGTCAGTTGCACCTAAATCTCTTGACTCTTAAAACGTGAACTAGAACTTTCAATTTCCAATCAAATGAGCCCTCTAGTAGAAAGGGGGGTCCGACTCCCACCCCTCACCCCTGCTGCCACCTACAACTTTTTTACATAATTTAAGCATGTTTTTATGGTTTTTGTCAGTGAGAATGAAAAAACAGAATTTTTCTCACTTGAAAAAACATGAATTTTCTCACTTTGATGGATTTTTTACATAATTTATGCATGTTTTCATGGTTGTTTTCTTGGATGGTTATGTGTGTTGGTCAATTTATTTGATGTTTTTCATGGATGTCAACAGCAATTCATGTCTGTTTTATGGTTTTTGTCAGTGAGAATGAAAAAACAGGAACTTTCTCACATTTATGGATGTCAACAGCAATTCATGTCTGTTTTATGGTTTTTTGTCAGTGAGAATGAAAAAACAGGAACTTTCTCACATTTATGGATGTCAACAGCAATTTATGTCTTTTTTATGTCTTTAGGTGAACCTAACCTGAGAAATTGATTTACATAATCGGCGGGGGAATATATTGATTCACGAAGGGGAATTAAGAAACAAACATGGCTTCTTTGATCTTTAGGCTAACCTAACCTGAGAAATTGATTTACATAATCGCTAGGGGAATATATTGATTCACGAAGGGGGAATTAAGAAACATTATGGTTTCTTTAATCTTAGGTCTGAAGGATAAACGTTCTTTAGGTCAGAGAGAAAAATTAATATTCTATTTTTAAATAGAGCTTCATTGATCTTTACTGTCAGGAATTAGAATTATGCGGGAGTCTAAAGAGATAGAAATTCTATTTTTAAATACGGCTTCACTGAGCTTTAAGTCGGAGAGATAAATTGATATTCTAACGAAACCTTAATAGTGTAGCTAGGAAATTTATGAGATGAAGAGATTAACATAGGAAAGGGTTTTCTAGAAATTTGAAATGCGTCAGCACAGAGATGCCAAAAACAAAAGGAATACGCTGAAGCTACGATTAGGGATTATTTGGGCGAAACCGTTTTAGGGAATTATTTCGGCGAAACAGTTAGAGACATTTTAAAAGATGATTTAAAAGATGATTTTAGAAGAGGATTTGAGGGTGAAACTCTCTGGTCGTCATAATACACAAGTTCCATTTGAACAGTGTCGTGAGGTCCTCTACCCCAATCCCAAAGGGCCCCGATCGCTCTACCCCGACCCAAAGGGCTCCGATCCCCCTACCCCAACCCCAAAGGAACCCCCAGTCCCCAAAGGTTCCCCAGGCTCCCACCCGGCCACCCCAGACCCTCTAAGGACCCCCCAGGCCCCAAAGGTCCCCTCCCCCTTGGCCCCCAAAGGGCCCCCTCCCTCTCCCCCTCCCCCAGCCCTCCTCCCCTCCCCCTCCCCTCCCCTCCCCCCCATTTTTTAATATTTTTTGAAACCTATAGTTTGGGATGAGTAGTTTGCTATTTTTGACTTTTCTGAGCTAGGTTTCTTAGCCTTTCATAGGTGTGTGTTGTCAGAAACTTATGATTTGGGATATCTAAATTAATATTTTTGACTTTTCTGAGCTATATTTATTAGACTATCATATGTGTTTGTTGTCTGAAACCTATAGTTTGGGATGAGTAGTTTGCTTTTGGACTTTTCAGAGCTGGATTTCTTAGCCTTTCGTGGGTATGTATTGACTGAAACTTATGATTTGGGATAAGTAAATTACTATTTCGGGCTTTTCTAAGCTAGATTTCATAGTCTTTCGTTGGTGTGTGTTGTCTGAAACCTATGATTTGGGATTTGTAGTTTTGCTTTTTGGACTTTTCAGAGCTAGGATTCTTAGTCCATCATAGGTGTTTGTTGTCTGAAACCGATATTTCGGGATGAGTAGTTTGCTATTTCAGGCTTTTCTGATTTAAGGTTTTTTAGTATTTCGTAGGTGTGTGTTGTCTGAAACTTATGACTTGAGGTGTCCAATTTGCTATTTCAGGCCTTTCTGAACTAAGGTTTCATAGTATTTCGTAGGTGAATGTTGTCTGAAACTTATGATTTGGGATATGTAAATTACTATTTCGGGCTTTTCTAAGTTAGATTTCTTAGTCTTTTGTTGGTGTATGTTGACTGAAACCTATGATTTGGGATATAAGGTTCTTAATCTTTCGTTGGTGTTTGTTGTCTGAAACATATGCTTTGGGATTTGTAGTTTGCTTTTTGGACTTTTCAGAGCTAGGATTCATAGTCCCTCATAGGTGTTTGTTGTCTGAAACCTATAGTTTGGGATAAGTAGTTTGCTATTTCAGGCTTTTCTGAGCTAAGGTTTCTTAGTATTTCGTAGGTGTGTGTTGTCTGAAACTTATGATTTGAGATGTGTAATTTGCTATTTCAGGCTTTTCTGAGCTAAGGTTTCATAGTATTTCGTAGGTGAATGTTGTCTGAAACTTGTGATTTGGGATATGTAAATTACTATTTCGGGCTTTTCTAAGCTAGATTTCTTAGTCTTTCGTTGATGTGTGTTGTCTGAAACCAATGATTTGGGATGGGTGGGTTGCTATTTTTGAATTTTCTGAGCTGGATTTCTTAGCCTTTCATAGGTATGTGTTGTCTGAAACCTATGATTTGGGAAATGGTTAATTTGCTATGTTTGACTTTTCTGAGCTAGGTTTCTTAGCCTTTCATAGATGTGTGCTGTCAGAAAATTATGATTTGGGATTTGTAGTTTGCTTTTTTAGACTTTTCAGAGCTAGGATTCTTAGTCCCTTATAGGTGTTTGTTGTCTGAAACCTATAGTTTGGGATGAATAGTTTGCTATTTCAGGCTTTTCTGAGCTAAGGTTTCTTAGTATTTCATAGGTGTGTGTTGTCTGAAACTTATTATTTGAGGTATGCAATTTGCTATTTCCGACTTTTCATAACCAGATTCCTTAGTCTTTCGTAGGTGTGTGGTGTCTGAAACCTATGATTTGGGATGTGTGGGTTGCTATTTTTTGACTTTTCTGAGCTGGATTTCTTAGCCTTTCGTAGGTGTGTGTTGAGTGAAACATATGATTTGGGGCTCAATTTTTCATAGAAGATAGAAAAGTTCATGATCTCTTCTGAATTTTACCAAAGAACAGAATTCAGTTCTAATTTCACCACAGAAAACAAAAATCTTCCACTTCAGTTCTATATTTCACAATGACATAAAGAAATTTAAAGTTCAATTCTAAATTTTTCGGTGGAAGATAGAACAAGTAATACCATACGTGTGAATATTTTCACGGAAGATAAAAAGTTCTAGTTCAATTTAAAATTTTCTCAACGAAGTGAAGAATACTTCAAGTTCTCTACTGAATTTTACCAAAGAACAAAATTCAATTCTAATTTCTCCAGAGAAAACAAAAATCTTCCACTTAAGTTCGTTATTCTACAAAGACAAAAAAAAATTTAGAGTTCAATTCTAAATTTTTCGGTGGAAGATAGAAAAAGTAATACCATACTTGTTAATATTTTCCCGGAAGATAAAAAGTTCTAGTTCAATTCAAAATTTTCTCAACGAAGTGAAGAAGAATTCAAGTTCTCTTCTGAATTTTACCAAAGAACACAATTCAATTCTAATTTCACCAGAGAAAACAAAAATCTTCCACTTAAGTTCTTTATTTCACAAAGACATAAAGAAATTTAAAGTTCAATTCTAAATTTTTCGGTGGAAGATAGAAAAAGTAATACCATACTTGTGAATATTTTCTCGAAGAGATGAAAAATTTAAAATACTGTTCCAAATTTTTCACAGAAGATAAAAAAGTTCAAGTTCTCCTCGGAATTTTACCAAAGAACATAATTCAATTCTAATTTCTCCAGAGAAAACAAAAATCTTCCACTTCAGTTGTTTATTTCACAAAGACATAAAGAAATTTAGAGTTCAATTCTAAATTTTTCGGTGGAAGATAGAAAAAGTAATACCATACTTGTGAATATTTTCCTGGAAGATAAAAAGTTCTAGTTCAATTTGAAATTTTCTCAACGAAGTGAAGAAAAATTCAAGGTCTCTTCTGAATTTTACCAAAGAACACAATTCAATTCTAATTTCACCAGAGAAAATCAAAATCTTCCACTTAAGTTCTATATTTCACAAAGACATAAAGAAATTTAAAGTTCAATTCTAAATTTTTCGGTGGAAAAAAGAAAAAGTAATACCATACTTGTGAATATTTTCCCGGAAGATAAAAAGTTCTAGTTCAATTTAAAATTTTATCAACGAAGTGAAGAAACATTCAAGTTCTCTTCTGAATTTTACCAAAGAACACAATTCAATTCTAATTTATCCAGAGAAAATAAAAATCTTCCACCTAAGTTCTTTATTTCACAAAGACATAAAGAAATTTAAAGTTCAATTCTAAATTTTTCGGTGGATGATAGAAAAAGTAATACCATACCTGTGAATATTTTCTCGAAGAGATGAAAAATTTAAAATACTGTTCCAAATTTTTCACGGAAGATAAAAAAGTTCAAGTTCTCTTCGGAATTTTACCAAAGAACACAATTCAATTCTAATTTCTCCAGAGAAAATAAAAATCTTCCACTTAAGTTCTTTATTTCACAAAGACATAAATAAATTTAAAGTTCAATTCTAAATTTTTTGGTGGAAGATAGAAAAAGTAATACCATACTTGTGAATATTTTCCCGGAAGATAAAAAGTTATAGTTCAATTTAAAATTTACTCAACGAAGTGAAGAAAAGTTCAAGTTCTCATCTGAATTTTACTAAAGAACACAATTCAATTCTAATTTCATCAGAGAAAATAAAAATCTTCCACTTCAGTTCTTTATTTCAGAAGGACATAAAGAAATTTAAAGTTCAATTCCAAATTTTTCGGTGGAATATAGAAAAAGTAATACCATACTTGCGAATATTTTCACGGAAGATAAAAAGTTCTAGTTTAATTTAAAATTTTTTCAACGAAGTGAAGAAAAGTTCAAGTTCTCTTCTGAACTTTACCAAAGAACACACTTCAATTCTAATTTCTCCAGAGAAAATAAAATTCTTCCACTTCAGTTTTAAGTTCCACAATGAAATAAAGAAATTTAACAGTTCTATTCTACATTTTTAGATGAAAGATAGGAAAAGTAATACTATGATTGTGATTATTTTCCATGAAGATCAAAAGTTTCACTTTATTTATAATTTTTCTTAAATTCAGTTCTGATTTTTCTCAAAGAGATGAAAAATTTAAAGTTCTGTTACAAATTTTTCATATAAGATATAAAAAGTTATACATTGATTGTGAATATTCAACATGAAGATAAGGGACTCCACTTTAATTCAGAGCTTTCTCGAAGAAGTGCAAAATGTTCAAGTTCTCTTCTGAATTTTCTTAAAGAAGAGAAAAAAGTTAGCTCAGTTCTGAATTTTACGAATGAAAATGAAAAAACGTTCCATTTCAGTTCACAATTTCTCAAAGTCATAAAAAATTTAAAGTTCAGTTCTAAATTTTTCTGTAGAAGATAGGAAAAGTTATACTATGATTGTGATTATTTTCCAGTGAAGATAAAAAGTTTCACTTTAATTCTAATTTTCTTAAATTCAGTTCCGATTTTTTGCAAAGAGATGAAAAATTTAAAGTTCAGTTCCAAATTTTTCATAGAAGATAGAAAAAGTTATACATTGATTTTGAATCTTCGACATGAAGATAAGGTGCATCACTTTAATTCTGAGTTTTCTCGAAGAAGTGCAAAATGTTCAAGTTCTCTTCTGAACTTTCTTAAAGAAGAGAAAAAAGTTAGCTCAATTCTGAATTTTACCAATGAAAATGAAAAAAGCTTCCACTTCAGTTCATAATTTCTCAAAGACATAAAAAATTTAAAGTTCAGTTCTAAATTTTTCTGTAGAAGAAAGGAAAAGTTATACTATGATTGTGATTATTTTCCAGTGAAGATAAAAAGTTTCACTTTAATTCTAATTTTCTTAAATCCAGTTCCGATTTTTTGCAAAGAGATGAAAAATTTAAAGTTCTGTTCCAAATTTTTCATAGAAGATAGAAAAAGTTATACATTGATTTTGAATCTTCGACATGAAGAAGTTATACATTGATTTTGAATCTTCGACATGAAGATAAGGTGCATCACTTTAATTCTGAGTTTTCTCTAAGAAGTGCAAAATGTTCAATTTCTCTTATTAATTTTATTAAAGAAGATAAAAAGATTAACATAATTCAGAATTTTACCAATTAAAATGAAAAAAGCTACCACTTTACTTAAGAAGTTCTGAATGAAATGAGACATTCTAAGATTTCTTTTAATTTTTCCATTTAAATAAAAAGGTTACCCATCATGTCTGTTTCTTTCTCAAAGAGATAGAAAATTTTATTTTGTCTTATAATTTTAAATTTTATTTTATCTCCTTTGTCTTATGGATTTACCCCTCAAATTTTTAAATTAAAAAATCAGTGACTCGTTCTATTATTAAAGACAATCGTTCGAACTCGTTCATCTAACCTCCAAAACAATAGGTTAGGTTAGGTATAAATAAATATTAATAAATAAATATAAACATTTCTACATGTTTAAGTTAGGTTAGTTTAGGTTAACTTATCATGAGCGCTCATGATAAGTTAACCTAACCTTTTCTGGCGAGTATGGTTAGGTTAGGTTAGGCTAGATTAAGTACACTTCACTTAGGTTAGCTTAGGTTAGGTGAGAGACAGGCAAAAAGTTAGGTGTATGATTAGGTTAGGCTAGATTAGGTTAGGTTAGGTTAGGCTAGGTTAGCCTACGTACGCGCACGTACGTAGGCTAACCTAGCCTAACCTAACTTAACCTAACCTAACTAACCTAACCTAACTAATCTAACCTAACCTAACCTAATCATACACCTAACTTTTTGCCTGTCTCTCACCTAACCTAAGCTAACCTAAGTGAAGCTTACTTAATCTAGCCTAACCTAACCTAACCATACTCGCCAGAAAAGGTTAGGTTAACTTATCATGAGCGCTCATGATAAGTTAACCTAACCTAAATTAAACATTTATAAATGTTTCTATTTATTTATTTATATTTATTTATACCTAACCTAAACTATTGTTTTGGAGGTTAGATGAACGAGTTTGAACGATTGTCTTTAATAATAGAACGAGTCACTCATTTTCTAATTTAAAAATTTGAGGGGTAAATCCATAAGACAAAGGAGCTAAAATTTAATTTAAAATTAGAATAGAACTTTAAATTTTTCATCTCTTTGAGAAAAAAACAGAACTGAAGTGGAACCTTTTTATTTTCTTGGAAAAATTAGAAGAGAACTTTGAATTTTTTATGTCATTGAGAAATTAAGAACTGCAGTGGAAGCTTTTTTCATTTTCATTGGTAAAATTCAGAATTGAGGTAACTTTTTTATCTTCTTTAAGAAAATTCAGAAGAGAACTTGAACATTTTGCACTTCTTCGAGAAAACTCAGAATTAAAGTGATGCACCTTATCTTCATGTCGAAGATTCAAAATCAATGTATAACTTCTTCATGTCGAAGATTCAAAATCAATGTATAACTTTTTCTATCTTCTATGAAAAATTTGGAACAGAACTTTAAATTTTTCATCTCTTTGCAAAAAATCGGAACTGAATTTAAGAAAATTAGAATTAAAGTGTAACTTTTTACCTTCACTGGAAAATAATCACAATCATAGTATAACTTTTCATATCTTCTACAGAAAAATTTAGAACTAAACTTGAAATTTTTTATGTCTTTGAGAAATTATGAACTGAAGTGGAAGGTTTTTTCATTTTCATTGGTAAAATTCAGAATTGAGCTAACTTTTTCTCTTCTTTAAGAAAATTCAGAAGGGAACTTGAACATTTTGCACTTCTTCGAGAAAACTCAGAATTAAAGTGATGCACCTTATCTTCATGTCGAAGATTCAAAATCAATGTATAACTTTTTCTATCTTCTAAGAAAAATTTGGAACTGAACTTTAAATTTTTCATCTCTTTGCAAAAGATCGGAACTGAATTTAAGAAAATTAGAATTAAAGTGAAACTTTTTAAATTCTTTGGAAAATAATCACAATCATAGTATAACTTTTCCTATCTTCTACAGAAAAATTTAGAACTGAACTTTAAATTTTTTATGTCTTTGAGAAATTGTGAACTGAAGTGGAAGGTTTTTTCATTTTCATTGGTAAAATTCAGAATTGAGCTAACTTTTTCTCTTCTTTAAGAAAATTCAGAAGAGAACTTGAACATTTTGCACTTCTTCGAGAAAGCTCTGAATTAAAGTGGAGGTCCTTATCTTCATGTTGAATATTCACAATCAATGTATAACTTTTTCTATCGTCTATGAAAAATTTGGAACAGAACTTTAAATTTTTCATCTCTTTGAGAAAAATCAGAACTGAATTTAAGAAAAATTATAAATAAAGTGAAACTTTTGATCTTCATGGAAAACTATCACAATCATAGTATTACTTTTTCTATACTTCCTCTAAAAATTTAGAATAGAACTTTAAATTTCTTTATTTCATTGTGGAACTTAAAACTGAAGTGGAAGATTTTTATTTTATCTGGAGAAATTAGAATTGAAGTGTGTTCTTTGGTAAAGTTCAGTAGAGAACTTGAACTTTTCTTCACTTCATTTAGAAAATTTTAAATTTAACTAGAACTTTTTATCTTCCGTGAAAATATTCACAAGTATGGTATTACTTTTTCTATCTTACACCAAAAATTTTAGAATTGAACTTTAAATTTATTTATGACCTTGTGAAATAAAAAACTGAAGTGGAAGATTTTTATTTTCTCTGATGAAATTAGAATTGAATCGTGTTCTTTAGTAAAATTCAGAAGATAACTTGAACTTTTCTTCACTTCGTTGAGAAAATTGTAAATTGAACTAGAAATTTTTATCTTCCGGGAAAATATTCACAAGTATGGTATTACTTTTTCTATCTTCCACCGAAAAATTTAGAATTGAACTTTAAATTTCTTTATGTCTTTGTGAAATAAAGAACTTAAGTGGAAGATTTTTGTTTTCTCTGGAGAAAATAGAATTGAATTGTTTTCTTTGGTAAAATTCCGAAGAGAACTTGAACTTTTTTATCTTCCGTGAAAAATTTGGAACAGTATTTTAAATTTTTCATCTCTTCGAGAAAATATTCACCGGTATGGTATTACTTTTTCTATCATCCACCGAAAAATTTAGAATTGAACTTTAAATTTCTTTATGTCTTTGTGAAATAAAGAACTTAGGTGGAAGATTTTTATTTTCTCTGGATAAATTAGAATTGAATTGTGTTCTTTGGTAAAATTCAGAAGAGAACTTGAATTCTTCTTCACTTCGTTGGGAAAATTTTGAATTGAACTAGAACTTTTTATCTTCCGGGAAAATATTCACAAGTATGGTATTACTTTTTCTATCTTCCACCGAAAAATTTAGAATTGAACTCTAAATTTTTTTTTGTCTTTGTAGAATAACGAACTTAAGTGGAAGATTTTTGTTTTCTCTGGAGAAATTAGAATTGAATTTTGTTCTTTGGTAAAATTCAGAAGAGAACTTTAACTTTTCTTCACTTAGTTGAGAAAATTTTAAATTGAACTAGAACTTTTTATATTACCTGAAATTATTCACAAGTATAGTATTACTTTTTCTATCTTCCACCGAAAAATTTAGAATTGAACTTTAAATTTCTTTATGTCATTGTGAAATAAAGAACTGAAGTGGAAGATTTTTATTTTCTCTGGTGAAATTAGAATTGAATTGTGTTCTTTGGTAAAATTCAGAAGAGAACTTGAATTCTTCTTCACTTCGTTGAGAAAATTTTAAATTGAACTAGAACCTTTTTATCTTCCGGGAAAATATTCACAAGTATGGTATTACTTATTCTATCTTCCACTGACAAATTTAGAATTGAACTTTAAATTTCTTTATGTCTTTGTGAAATAAAGAACTGAAGTGGAAGATTTTTGTTTTCTCTGGAGAAATTAGAATTGAATTGTGTTCTTTGGTAAAATTCCGAAGAGAACTTGAACTTTTTTATCTTCTGTGAAAAATTTGGAATGGTATTCTAAATTTTTCATCTCTTCGAGACAGATCTGAACTAAAGTGGACAATTTTTATATTATTTGGAAAAATAGAAATGATCAATGACTAATTTCTTTTTCATTGAGAAAATTCAGAAGAGAACTTGAACTTTCCTTGACATTGTTGAGAAAATTTTAATTTGAACTAGAACTTTTTATCTTCCGTGAAAATATTCACAAGTATTGTATTACTTTTTCTATCTTCCACCGAAAAATTTAGAATTGAACTTTAAATTTCTTTATGTCTTTGTGAAATAAAGAACTTAAGTGGAAGATTTTTATTTTCTCTGGAGAAATTAGAATTGCATTGTGTTCTTTGGTAAAATTCAGTAGAGAAATTGAACTTTTCTTCACTTCATTGAGAAAATTTGAAATTGGACTAGAACTTTTTATCTTCCGTGAAAACATTCATAAGTATGGTATTACTTTTTCTATCTTCCGCCAAAAAATTTAGAATTGAACTTTAAATTTCTTTATGTCTTTGTGAAATAAAGAACTGAAGTGGAAGATTTTTGTTTTCTCTGGAGAAATTGGAACTGAATTCTGTTCTTTGGTAAAATTCAGAAGAGATCATGAACTTTTCTATCTTCTATGAAAAATTGAGCCCCAAATCATAGGTTTCAGTCAACCCACACCTACGAAAGGCTAAGAAATCCAGCTCAGAAAAGTCAAAAAATAGCAACCCACACATCCCAAATCATAGGTTTCAGACACCACACACCTACGAAAGACTAAGAAATCTGGTTATGAAAAGTCGGAAATAGCAAATTGCATACCTCAAATCATAAGTTTC
This sequence comes from Artemia sp. Qi Xiang Cuo, assembly GCF_049724085.1. Taxonomy (NCBI): domain Eukaryota; kingdom Metazoa; phylum Arthropoda; class Branchiopoda; order Anostraca; family Artemiidae; genus Artemia; species Artemia sp. Qi Xiang Cuo. The sequence goes on along the minus strand of NC_142804.1, from coordinate 59,882,638 downwards.
AGACAACACACACCTATGAAATACTAAGAAACCTTAGCTCAGAAAAGCCTGAAATAGCAAACTATTCATCCCAAACTATAGGTTTTCGACAACAAACACCTATGAGGGACTAAGAATCCTAGCTCTGAAAAGTCTAAAAAAGCAAACTACAAATCCCAAATCATAATTTTCTGACAGCACACATCTATGAAAGGCTAAGAAACCTAGCTCAGAAAATTCAAAAATAGCAAATTAACCATTTCCCAAATCATAGGTTTCAGACAACACATACCTATGAAAGGCTAAGAAATCCAGCTCAGAAAAGTCAAAAATAGCAACCCACCCATCCCAAATCATTGGTTTCAGACAACACACATCAACGAAAGACTAAGAAATCTAGCTTAGAAAAGCCCGAAATAGTAATTTACATATCCCAAATCTTAAGTTTCAGACAACATTCACCTACGAAATACTATGAAACCTTAGCTCAGAAAAGCCTGAAATAGCAAATTACACATCTCAAATCATAAGTTTCAGATAACACACACCTACGAAATACTAAGAAACCTTAGCTCAGAAAAGTCTGAAATAGCAAACTACTTATTCCGAACTATAGGTTTCAGACAACAAACACCAATGAGGGACTATGAATCCTAGCTCTGAAAAGTCCAAAAAGCAAACAACAAAACCCGAAGCATAGGTTTCAGACAACACACACCAACGAAAGACTAAGAACCTTATATCCCAAATCATAGGTTTCAGTCAACATACACCAACGAAAGACTAAGAAATCTAGCTTAGAAAAGCCCGAAATAGTAATTTACATATCCGAAATCATAAGTTTCAGTCAACACACACCTACAAAAGGCTAAGAAATCCAGCTCTGAAAAGTCCATAAGCAAACTACTCATCCCAAACTATAGGTTTCAGACAACAAACACCTATGAAAGGCTAAGAAATCTAGCTCAGAAAAGTCAAAAATTGTACTTTACATATCCCAAATCATAAGTTTCTGACAACACACACCTATGAAAGGCTAAGAAACCTAGCTCAGAAAAGTCAAAAATAGCAAACTACTCATCCCAAACTATAGGTTTCAAAAAATATTAAAAAATGGGAGGGGAAGGGGAGGGGAGAGGGAGGAGGGCTGGGGAAGGGGGAGGAGGGCTGGGGAAGGGGGAGGAGGGCTGGGGGATGGGGAGGAGAGGGAGGGAGAGGGAGGTGGGTCCTTTGGGGGGCAAGGGGGGAGGGGGCCTTCGGGGCCTGGGGGGTCCTTTGGGGGTCTGGGGGGCCGGGTGGGAGCCCGGGGAACCTTTGGGGACCGGGGGTTCCTTTGGGGTTGGGGTAGGGGGATCGGAGCCCTTTGGGTCGGGGTAGAGCGATCGGGGCCCTTTGGGATTGGGGTAGAGGACCTCACGACACTGTTCAAATGGAACTTGTGTATTATGACGACCAGAGAGTTTCACCCTCAAATCCTCTTCTAAAATCATCTTTTAAATCATCTTTTAAAATGTCTCTAACTGTTTCGCCGAAATAATTCCCTAAAACGGTTTCGCCCAAATAATCCCTAATCGTAGCTTCAGCGTATTCCTTTTGTTTTTGGCATCTCTGTGCTGACGCATTTCAAATTTCTAGGAAACCCTTTCCTACGTTAATCTCTTCATCTCATAAATTTCCTAGCTACACTATTAAGGTTTCGTTAGAATATCAATTTATCTCTCCGAATTAAAGCTCAGTGAAGCCGTATTTAAAAATAGAATTTCTATCTCTTTAGACTCCCGCATAATTCTAATTCCTGACAGTAAAGATCAATGAAGCCCTATTTAAAAATAGAATATTAATTTTTCTCTCTGACCTAAAGAACGTTTATCCCTCAGACCTAAGATTAAAGAAACCATAATGTTTCTTAATTCCCCCTTCGTGAATCAATACAGTCCCCTAGCGATTATGTAAATCAATTTCTCAGGTTAGGTTAGCCTAAAGATCAAAGAAGCCATGATTGTTTCTTAATTCCCCTTTGTGAATAAATAATTCCCCCGCCGATTATGTAAATCAATTTCTCAGGTTAGGTTCGCCTAAAGACATAAAACAGACATAAATTGCTGTTGAAATCCATAAATGTGAGAAAGTTCCTGTTTTTTCATTCTCACTAAGAAAAACCATAAAACAGACATGAATTGCTGTTGACATCCATAAATGTGATAAAGTTCCTGTTTTTTCATTCTCACTGACAAAAACCATAAAACAGACATGAATTGCTGTTGAAATCCATGAAAAACATCAAATGAATTGACCAACACACATAACCGTCCAATAAAACAACCATAAAAACATGCATAAATTATGTAAAAATCCATCAAAGTGAGAAAATTCATTTTTTTTCAAGTGAGAAAAATTCTGTTTTTTCATTCTCACTGACAAAAACCATAAAAACATGCATAAATTATGTAAAAAAGTTGTAGATGGCAGCAGGGGTGAGGGGTAGGAGTCGGACCCCCCTTTCTACTCCCTCTATGAAGTTTATACGAGCATTCCTTTTATAAGAACCATACATGCTTTTAGGGCATAACTTAAAACAACTTCCCCCGGGCCCTGGGGGGGGGTTGTATTGACACCGGAGTTTTTCTTATCCGACCTTTGAACTATTTTTAACAAAATGTGTATCTCAAAATTTTCATTAGATTGGTTTGGAAAAAGAAGGTGGGGGGGGGGTCTAGTTGCCCTCAAATCTTTTTTTACTATTAAAAAGTGAGCTCGAACTTTCCATTTCCAATCAAATGAGCCCTCTTCAAAGTTTATTCTAGCATGCCTTCCATGAGAACCATATATGCCCCAAGAGCAATAATTACAACGCCTGCCCCGGGCCCTGGAGGGTTGTGTCGACACAGGAGTTTTTCTTATCTATCCTTTGAACTATTTTTTAACAAAATGGCTATCTCAAATTTTTATCAGATGTATTTGGAAAAAAAGGCTCAGGGGGGGGGCTGGTTACCCTCCGATCACTTTTGACTCATAAAAATGGCACTAGAACTCTCGATTTTCAATCGAATGAGCCCCCATTGAACTTTAAATTACGACCATGAAGTTATCTGATGCATTTAGGGCGTAGAGGGGAGGGGCTAGTTACGCTCCAATCTCTTCTGACTCTTAAAAAGTGAAAAAAAAGTCTTTCATCTGACCTTTGAACTATTTTTAATGAAATGGCTGTTTTAAAATTTTATCGCATGGGCTTTGGGAAAAAAGGGTTTGTGGAGGGCGGGGGGGGTCTATTAGCCATCGGATATCTTTTGACTCTTAAAACCTGAACTAGAACTTTCAGTTTCCAATCAAATGAGCCCTTTCTGAAGTTTAAACGAGCATCCCTTTCATAAGAATCATAGACGCCACCAGGAAAATGCTTACAACGCCTACCCCCCGGGCCCTGGGGGGTTGTGCTGACACCGGAGTTTTGTTATCTATTTTTTGAACAATTTAAAAATTTAAAATTTTTTTGAATAATTTAGCGGATAGGTTTGGGGGAAAAAGGGCGTTGGGGGGCAGCTGCCCCTAAATCTCTTGACTCTTAAAAAGTAAACTAGAACTTTCAATTTTCAATAAAAGGAGCCCTCTATGAAGTTTATACGAGCATCCCTTTCATAAGAACCATACATGCCTTTAGGGTATAACTTAAAACGCCTTCCCCCGGGCTCTGGGGGGTTGCACTGACAAGAAGGCATGGGGGGGGGGTGTCTAGTTGCCCTCAAATTTTTTTTTACTATTAAAAAGTGAGCTCGAACTTTCAATTTCCAATCATATTAACCCTCTCCGAAGTTTATACGAGTATGCCTTCCAAAGAATCATATTTGTCCCCAGAGCAATGCTTACACCGCCTGCCTCGGGCCCTGGAGGGTTGTGTCGACACAGGAGTTTTTCATATCTAACCTTTGAACTATTTTTTAACAAAATGGCTATCTCAAATTTTTATCAGATGTATTTGGGAAAAAAGGCTCAGGGGGGGGGGCTGGTTACCCTCCGATCACTTTTGACTCGTAAAAATGGCACTAGAACTCTCGATTTTCAATCAAATGAGCCCCCATTGAACTTTATATGACGACCATGAAGTTATCTGATGCATTTAGGGCGTAGAGGAGAGGGGCTAGTTACACTCCAATCTCTTCTGACTCTTAAAAAGTGAAAAAAAGTCTTTTATCTGACCTTTGAACTATTTTTAATGAAATGGCTGTTTTAAAATTTTATCGCATGGGCTTTGGGAAAAAAGGGTTTGTGGAGGGAGGGGGGGGGGGTCTATTAGCCATCGGATATCTTTTGACTCTTAAAACCTGAACTAGAACTTTCAGTTTCCAATCAAATGAGTCCTCTCTGAAGTTTAAACGAGCATCCACTTTCATAAGAATCATAGAAGCCACCAGGAGAATGCTTACAACGCCTACCCCCCCGGGCCCTGGGGGGTTGTGCTGACACCGGAGTTTTGTTATCTATGTTTTGAACAATTTAAAAATTTAAAATTTTTTTGAATAATTATTGGATAGGTTTGGGGGAAAAAGGGCGTTGGGGGGCAGTTGCACCTAAATCTCTTGACTCTTAAAAAGTGAACTAGAACTTTCCATTTCATATCCAATAAACCCTCTATGAAGATTATACGAGCATACCTTTCATAAAAACCATAAATGCCTTCAGGGTATAACTTAAAACGCCTTCCCCTGGGCCCTGTGGGGTTGTACTGACAAGAAGGAGTGGGGGGGGGGGTGTCTAGTTGCCCTCAAATTTTTTTTGACTCTTAAAAAGTGAGCTCGAACTTTCCATTTCCAATCAAATGAGCCCTCTCCGAAGTTTATACGAGCATGCCTTCCATAAGAACCATATATGCCCCAAGAGCAATTATTACAACTCCTGCCCCGGGCCCTGTGGAGTTGCGTCGATACAGGAGTTTTTCTTATCTAACCTTTGAACTATTTTTAACAAAATGGCTACCTCAGATTTTTATCAGATGTATTTGGGAAAAAATGCTCGGGGAAGGGGGGGGGCTAGTTGTCCTCCGATCACTTTTATCACTTAAAAATGGCACTAGAACTCTCGATTTCCAATCGAATGAGCCCCTTTTGAAGTTTATACGACGACCATGAGTTATCTGATCCATTTAGGGCGTGGAAGGGAGGGGCTAGTTACCCTCTGATCTCTTCCGACTCATAAAAAGTGAACAGAAGTTTGTTATCTGACCTTTGAACTGTTTTTAATGAAATTGCTATTTTTAAAGATTTTATCGCATGGACTTTGGGGAAAAAGGGATTGTGGAGGGAGGGTGGGGCTATTTGCCATCGGATATCTTTTGACTCATAAAAAGTGAACTAGAACTTTCAATTTCCAATCAAATGAGCCCTCTCTGAAGTTTATACGAGCATCCCATTCATAAGAACGATATACGCCACCAGGAAAACACTTACAACGCTTACCCCCCGGGCCCTGGGGGGTTGTGCTAACACCGGAGTTTTGTTTTCTAATTTTTGAACAATTTTCAAAAAACTGGTTATCTCAAAATTTGTAGCGGATGGGTTCGGGGGAAAAAGGGCGTGGGGTGCTAGTTGTCCTTCACTCTCTTGACTCTTAAAAATTAACCCAGAACTTGTAATTTCCAATCAAATGAGCCCTCTATGAAGTTTATACGAGCATCCTTTTCGTAAGAACCATACATGTCCTTAGGGTATAACTTAGAACGCCTTTCCCTGGGCCCTGGGTGGTTGTATTGACACCGGAGTTTTTCTTATCCGACCTTTGAACTATTTTTAACAAAATGTCTATCTCAAATTTTCATCAGATGGGTTTGGAAAAAGATGGCGTGGGGGGTCTAGTTGCCCTCAAGTCTTTTTTGACTATTAAAAAGTGAGCTCGAACTTTCAATTTCCAATACAATGGGCCCTCTCTGAAGTTTATACGAGCATCTCTTTCATAAGAACATATATGCCCCAGGGAATAACTTAAAACGCCTGCCCCCTGGCCCTGGGATGTTGTGTTGACACCCGAGTTTTTGTTATCTGACTTTTGAACAATTTTTAACTTAATGGCTATCTCAAAATTTTTATCGGATGCATTTGGGAAAAATGGACGTGGGGGGGTAGTTGCCCTCCAATCTCTTTTGACTCTCAAAAACTGAACTAGAGCTTTCAATTGCCAATCAAATGAGCCCCCTCTGAAGTTTTTACGAAGATCCCTTCTATAAGAACCATATATTCCCCCAAGGCATAACTTACAACGCATGCCCTCGGGGCCTGGGGGGCTGTTTCGACCCCGGAGTTTTCGTCATATAGTCTTTGAATCATTTTAAGAAAATAACTATCTCAAAGTTCTTATCGGATGGGTTTGAGGAAAATAAAGCGTGGAAGGGAGGGGGTTAAGGTGCCCTCCAATCTCTTTTGACTCTGAAAAAGTAAACTAGAACTTTCAATTCCCAATCACATGAGCCCTCTTTGAAGTATATGCGAGCATCCCTTCCATAAGAACCATATACGCCCCCAGGGCATAACTTACAACGCCTGCCCCCGAGCCTTGATGGGTTGTTTCGACACCGGAGTTTTTGTTATATGATCTTTGAACTATGTTTAACAAAATAGCTATCTCAAAATTTTTATCAGATGCATTTGGGGAAAAAGGTTTTTTTGGGGGGGGGGGGGGGCTGGTTACCCTCCGATATTTTTTTACGCTTAAAAAGTGAACTAGAACTTTCAATTTCCAAACAAATGAGCCCATTCTGAAGTTTATACGAGCATTACTTTCATAAGAACCATACATGCCCCCAGGGCATAAGTTATAACCCTTGCCCTGAAGACAAAGCTTCTACGACAAAGCATTCTATAAGAATTTCCTATATGTCCCCAGGGCATAGCTTACAACCCATGCCCTGAGGACTGTGGGGGGAGTGTCCTCCTCAAAAACATAATTTCTATGAAATCAACCACGTAGAACAAAATGGCAATCTCAAAATTTTAATTGGATGTGTTAGGGGAAATGGTGGGCATAGAAGGGGTGTTAGTTGCCTTCCAATCACTTTTGACCCTTAAAAAGAGCCCTAGAACTCTCGATTTCCAATCGAATCAGCCCCCTTTGAAGTCTATACGACAACCCCTTCCATATGTAGTACATCTGGGAAAAAATAAATAAATAATAAAACATTGGAGCCGTATGGCCTTTACTATAGGCAACGCTATAGCGTTGCCTTTGATTTTTAATGCTTTAATTAACATCTTGCAATCACCCATTTAGGCTAATCCATCAGGTGATGGAGATAGTGACAATCAAATTCAGGCTAATTAATTATTAGATCTCAAAACCGACAATTTAGCCAGTGAAAGATCATCTGGTAAAAAAAAATGGGGGTCACGACGACGAGAAGGGTTAAAATCTCATTTTGATGATTATGAAACTTTTTATATACCGTACACCAAACTTAACTCCATTTTCGCACTCATCTCTTCTTTTTACATCAGAATAATAATTCAGTTCAAGAAAAAGGAACAATTACCGAAACTTAATTTTTTGTTAGGAAAGTTAGGAAACTGACACGATACGCAAAAACGCTAGTTTTTGCGTTGACCTAGAATGTGCAATTTTTGGATATATTGTTCAGATTTTTTTTCCTTAACAACATGGTGTAAAAATCATTACTGTTGCAATTTGTTTTTACTAACAGTCGACGAATTGGTGGACAATAAGTGCTAAAAGAATAAGTGCTAAGTGCTAACATGTCAAATGAGGATAAAAAAGTGCATATTGATGAATATGAAACGAGTTTTCTAGTAGATATTCCATCAGGTTAATTGGATTTTTGGGCTCAGCTCATCATTTTATGTCAGAATAGTTGTCTTCTGATAGTATGGTGAAAAAGAGGTCACAACGATGAGAAGGGTAAAATCACATATTGATTAATATGAAACGTGTTTTCTAGTAGATATTACATCAGGTTAATTTGATTTTTGGGCTCCGCTCATCATTTTATGTCAGAATAGTTGTCTTCTGATAGTATAGTGAAAAAGAGGTCACAACGATGAGAATGGTAAAATCACATATTGATGATTATGAAACTTTTTACTGGTACATTGTACATCAAATTTGCTTTCATTTGCAGGCTCAGTTCTTTCATTTTACATCGGGATGATATTTCATGAATAGAAAAACGAACATTTACCGACAGTTCATTTTTTTAGAAAAAACTGAAAAAATTGACAAGTAAAGCAAACAAAACTAGTTTTGCGTTGACTTAGACTGTACAACTTTGGATATGTTTTCAGCTTTTTTTTCTCTATAATATGGGATAAAAATTATTTATGTCGCAATTTATTTGGAGTCAAACTCTAGTTTGTCTGTACTAGGTATCGTCGTGGTTTTAAATTGTTTTGGGAGGAAGAACCTGGTCTACGCTTCAATTGCAGGAATAATAAGAGAATCTAGTTTTTATGACATCGCTGTGAGGATACTGGCCACTATGGTTATAAGCCTACTGATTTCTATTTGGCTGATAAAGAAAGTGATTCATCGTATGAGAATTTCGTATGTGACATTGCTTGAAATAAGCAAATTGAAACATTTGAATTTTATAATATGAATCAAAATAGTATTATTGACTTTACAAAGAGAAATCATAAAAATGAAGGTACATTATATTGTAGAAAATATCATCCTGACTTTGCATGCTAAGATGAATACAATTTGAATCCTGACGAGGTGCTACCACTTACCGTTACCGATGATTACCTATAAGTGGAAGAAGAAATATAAAGGACACAGAGTTTTAAACATACAAGTTTTATTAACAAAAAAATTAACAAACATTTCTTAAGCATTTCAGTCTTAGGGCGCTGAAATTTATATTATACAGGTAGGAAAGATTATTTTCATATAGAAAGTCGTTCAATCTAGGATTGTAACCATAAATGCTGAAAAATTCACAGTAAGTATATCCGTGACATAAAAAAATAAAATATAATGGTGCGTGAAAACCACAGCTTTTGATTGATAAATATTGTACTCGCTTCCGATTTTGAATAAAGGATATCTTGTTTTCCTCAGGCATATCTTTATTGTGAGGCCTGTAAAGAGTATACGCTAGGCCAAGAAAATCGTAAAATTCAATATTCATCGCTGTTTGAAAAATGCAAAGCCAATGCCCCGTCTTTACAGTTGATTGACTACTATTATTAATGGTAAGAGTACTTTAAACGCTTTGAATATGATCGAGGAAATCCTAAGGTGGGCAATAGCATTTGTATTTCGGCATGTAGGGATCAAAATTGAACAAACTGATTATTTGATTTGTGTTCAAGGTCCCAAGTCTAATAGAACACGGCCATCAAGGGTACTTTCCCAAAAAGTTTAAAATTAATTTAGCGAAATTAATCCTATTCTATCCTCTAATGGTTCAGCAAAGGTGCACTTTAAACTTACAGTAGCCCTTCGGACAATACTCATACCATGAGTACCGGACAAATCCAATACAATGATACCAAAAGTTTTGCAAACATTTCTTCGGTTATACCAATTTCAAATAGTTGTGAATCTCGATCTAGGGATTTCTTTTCAATTCATGTAAGGCTTTCTAAGATTTATCAAAGTATAAATTGTAGAGTAGAATTCCATTTACTTTATAGACAAGAGATGAAAGTCCAAACATTTCAAATTTATTTGGAGAATTTGTCCACGATCCTATGGCACTAGCACTTTTTACAAGAGCATAACTGAGTTTTGAAGGAATTTCACCATTGATAAATAACGAATGGGTGAAATTATGTGTACCCGTAGCAATGTGTCATACATTCGTGATTCTTTGTGGAACGAGGAGTTTGATATTATTTCCACTAGCTCTTAATCTTTCAATTGCCAAAGCAGCAGGACTCATAACTTGTTATTTTCGAATATGAAGTACTGGCGAAGTGAAAGAGACTGTTACATCAGGTGCAGTGCCAAGTACTTTTCGCAAAATAAAATTTGACGGAGCAGGTTGTAACATATCAATATTAACGTTGGGAGAAAACCATTGAGGTATATTATATTTCTCATGATTTATTTTATTAACCAAGTGTAAATCTTTAGTTGTCGCATCTCTAAGTATACTGGTAGAATCAGTGTCCGTTTTATAGTCTTATCACATAGCTATACCCCTCAAAAGATTTGACGATATTGAATTCATCAACATGAATTGCATATAACTTGCATAGTTTGAAATATTATGGCTCGTGCTCACCAATAGTCAATTTTTTTTAGACACTAATTTCTCCAAACAATTTGTGTAGTTCACAATTTCATAGGACAACGCCTTGGCTGTTTTCATTGTTAAATTTTTTAACAATCACATGTAAATCTATAAGTGTGGAAATCAAATCTATGAAATAGTCTTCACTGGAATAAATTTCAAAATGTACATTTTCAGGAAGCAGTTGTTGCAGATAAAATTGTTCATTATAATCATGTTTTACATTACATCCACATCAACATTTTCCACATTGAAAAGATTTAGAGAGGAGGTGACTGAGTAGTGAGATTCCTTATTTGGTAGATATACCATTTCCAGAAAAACAAATCCCTTTTAGATCTAAAAATATTTATTCTTGGTTTCTTTTGCTTCTTTGACAAGAGTGATGTTTTACGATTTTGACCTGAGTAGAGACTGATGAGTGATTAATTTTTAAACGTTTTCTGCTTTGTCGTGATTTCAATTTCCACCAATAAATTGCGCACCGGACCTGAGATTTTGTGAAACAGTTACTTTAAAATCCTTCCCAGTGCCCCAATCATTTAATATAGAGGACACAAAATCCATGGCAACCGGTGCAATATATTTTTAGTAAGGGGTAATACAGAACGAAACAACTTAAAAAACCAATTGCCAAGACCGTAACCGGACGTTGACAAACGACCCCTGTAATAGTCCATTTCCTGACCCAACTGTCATGATCTACGAGTGACAACATATCAATCAATATCAGGACAATTAAAAGTATTTTTCTATTAGCAATCTCACTGAATGGGTCGACAATGACATGTAATCACAGCCAAACCTTTTCTTATTGCTAGAATATTGCCCAATTCATTTCTTAATGTTAACTGACAGAGGTCCAAAAACGAAATCTTGACTGGGATATCATTCACTGTTATATCTTTTCTTCCGTCGGTTATCCCGGACGCGGTAGCACGGTTTTGTCTCTTTGTTTTGAACTGATCCATAATTTAAAAGAAGAGGATTTCATGGCTATTTTAGGACAGCGGCAAGCCACTCCTCTCTGTCTTTTGCAGGTGACCGATTTCCTCCTTCTTGAGAGTAATCCGCCCTCACAGTTTTCTAATCGCTGATTATTTACCCATAGCTGGGACTAGGGTTTGACTCTGTCGGGAAGTGTCCATGTGCCGGTGGGCCCAGCATAGAACCAAAAAAGGGGCCCTAGTTCCTCCTTAACTGTGTTTGGCCCCAGAGTCAGGGGTCCTAGTTATGTTTTAGGACCCCCCTTGGTCCACACCTTCTTATTGGTTATTCAAAGGAATCCTCCATATCTGGAGGACTTTCCCCTATCCGCCACCTGGGGACGCGCTCAGGTGGAAATCTCAAGTGTTGGTTATACAGTGCAAATCAATCGAAAAAGTAAAATTTTCGAAAACGGAATTATTTATGGTCTAATTAACTTTTTAAAGTGTCCAAAGTCTTAGACACTAAACCTGTAACGTCTCATCTACGTAATATGAAAGATAACGAGATTCTTGGCGGTTTTTACGAGTATGAATTACAAAAAGTTAAAACCAATGGAATACATTAAATTGAAAAGATATTAAAGATTCGTACTCATAGGGGAAAGAGACATTTGCTTGTTCGCTGACTAGGTTTCAACTCTGATTTTGATTTTTGGATTCCCGCTTAAAACATTCATAATGCTTAATGATTTCTATGGGAAATTCATGTCCAATGTCTCTGACCTCTTCTATGAGGATTTGAATAAAACAAGTGATTTTTGGACGAAGTGATTTTCGACGATTTTTGGACCCCTGCCATCTAATTCGAGGGTAGATATGAAGTGGCTCTTGTTGATTATATTCTTAAAAACACATGTGACATCCTGAGAAAAGATAGTACATATGATATAAAAGTTAGACCACATGATTGGTCACTCATTACCAAGGAATGAATATAATCAATTAACTAGGCTGAATACCCATTTATCACATTACCATACAAGAAATATGGTAGTGAGTTGTATTGTATCAGACTATATATATCTCATCAGACAATTGTATATTTCTATATGCATCCTTTGTTGAGACATCAAGAGTCGGTAATACCAATGTCTCCCTTCTACGTGTCCTTCAATGAAAAACCAGTCAAGAACACATTCGACACTACAAGTGGGTTAGGAAGGCAATATTTGAACACGGCATTAACAATGAATTTATTAATTAGTTAATTTATTAATTAATGAATTAATTAAGTAACGAAAAAAGCAAAATTGTTCACTTGTACGTGCCCTAGCTTGCAAAAAGAAATTAAAATATTTTATATGAAAATGACTTGTTCCAACGAGTGGCAGTTTCTTTTCACTGTTACTGCCAATAATTGCGGGACTTGTGAACAGTATTCTCTAGACGGCTAAACCTTACAAATTAACGCCAATAGAACTCTCTCTTTCACCAAAAGAGCACTTTGAAGATAATCTTGATAAATTTATTAACAATGACACAATGGCTGACAACGAAAAATTAATTTTGCTTCAAAAAACTCTTCGACGTCTCGACAAGCATAAACCAAAATTCACCGTCAGCACCACTACCACCATCAAAAGAGGAAGAAGGTTTATCTAAAGTTTTGTCATGTTCTGTACACTCAATGCCTCGATCCTATCGTGAACAAAGTATAAGACTCCTAACCTATCTCGCTGAAAATGAACATAGTCATCAAACTTTCCAAAAAGTCTTATTGGAAATATACATATTTTGAAACGATTAAGGGAATATGGACCATTATCAAAATTTGTTTTTAAATTGTTTTCTGAAAATGCTTGCACGCCATATTGGCGTTTCAACTATTGGTATGCAAAAGGGTAGTGGACACTTCACACCGTGCTTATGTTCAAAATTGCTCAAGTTTTTATGCGAGCTTTTGAAAATATTGAACCAGGAAGCTTAAGTTTCGCCACCACACTTGCCCGAGTCACTGGAGTTGAAACGAAGTTGGCAACAGAGTATTCACAGACTGAGCCCAGCTACACTCTTCATCGAAATAATAGAGTTCACGGTAGTCATTATCGAAGAACTAAGGCCTTTTTCCCATCGCGTATATGAAAAGCAGACTTTTTGACTCTAGACGAGATTCAAAGACGTCAAAATAGTCCGTACAAGTATATTTTACTTGTAATCAGTATTTTTAGTAACGATTCATGTGTTGTTCCATTGCGTTCAAGGAGGGGTGATGAAGTTTCTAGAGCCCTTGAATTTATCTTTGAACAAGATTCATATAGAAAAATTCAATCAGATCGGGGAGGTAAGTTTGTTAATTAACATGTAAAAAAGGTTCTATTGAAATATAATACAATACTCTATCATATTCATAATCCGATTAAGGCGGCATTGGCTAGATGGCAATTAATGATTGCTTACTATTCACGGGTAGATATACAGTTATGTTATTGTCAAAAATATTCGTGACCACATGTAACTCATCAGGTGTGTTTTGACTGAGGCCAAATAGAATGTAACCATGAGGTTTATTAGTAGCTTGATTGTATGCCAAGAGTAAATGTTAAGGTTCACTGAGATATATTTGCTTGTTTAAAGTTATAAGAGAATTTAAATCACGAACTGCCCTATACATGATACAGTAAGTACAATTCAAAGCAAGTGTTCTCATACATTTGCTCGGATGAAAGAGATTGTGGAGAACAACAGTTACGGAAATTTTGTCATCATGTCAGCGGCCCGTAAATAACTGTAACTCCTGAGACCATTCTTCAATGGATTCAGCTAAATCGTCAATAATCAACCACGAGTTTCGTGTCATAATATTAAAAACGTCAAGTTCTGGTATGAATTTTATATCTGGTGCAATATTCTTTATTTTATCATATGACTCCTGCCAAACACTATATCAAGAGTATATATTTTTCGGATTTTCCAAAAACATTTTATTACGATTTTGAATTATTTTCGTTAAAAGTGTCGTTTTGCCAGATATTGATGGTCCGCAAAGAAATGATCTGAATGGAGTTTTAAATTGATTCATATTACTCCTCTCGTTGTCAAAATACAACTAACCTAGCCTAACCTAAATCTGTTGAGTAAACTTACTTACTTACTTAAGGCTCATGCCGCGTTGGGGGCGGCGTAGAGAGCGTCGCAACTCTGCTCCTACAGGCTGACCGGTCTGCTGCTATTAGTAGGGCCTCGTCGACAGCAATGTTAGCTATCTCAAGGAATTTGTTGAGGCTATCCTTCCACCTTGTCTGAGGTCTGCCCCTCGGGAGAGACCAGCCATGAGCCTTAGCGTCAAAATAGTAGACTATTCGGGCTGGGGTTGTCGTCGGGATACGCAGGAGGTGTCCAAATCATCTGAGAGTACGGTGCGCTATTTAGACGGAGAATGGCACTTTGGAGGTGAGTCTGAGCAACCTTGCGTTGCTTACAAAATCGTCCCATCGAAGTCCCTCAATCCAACGGAGCTGTTTCGTCTGGCAGATGTCTATCATGCTGAGGATTGTTGATTTGAGAGGTCAGGTTTCCGCTGCATAGAAGAGGACCGAGCTTACGGATGCATTATAAATTCGCATCTCCGTGCGCCTAGATATATTTGGCATTCTCCAGAGATAGTTGAGCCTTCTGAAGATAGACGAGGCTTTTGAAATTCGGCTGCAGAAGTCTGCCTCTATAGAGCCGTCATTAGACAGCAAAGAGCCAAGATAAGTGAAGTTCTTTACAACTTCAACAGGAGCTCCGCAAACAATTATGTTCTTAGGGGGCGAGACTGTGCTTTGGGGCTTAATTGCCATTATCTTCGTCTCAAGCCAGTTTATTTTCAGCCCCACTTTTGCTGCCTCTTTCTGCAGGACTTTCAGAGCGTCAGTCAACTGGTAGATCGAGTCAGCAACGAGACCAAGATCATCTGCGAAGTCAGCGTCCGTCAGAACGCAATCTCCAAACTGCAGACCAAAGGGCAGGCGATTTGTTGTTCGTGTCATGACATGGTCTATCACGCAATTGAACAGTTCCGGGGCGGCGGCACACCCTTGTCGTACACCGGTTTTGATGCCCAATGTCGTGCTCCGTTTCCCGTTGACTTGGACGCAACCCACGGTCTCTTTTGTTTTCAGTTGTTTTCAAACAACTTGCAGTATTTGTCTGGTAGACCAGTTGATCAAAGTATTAGCCAGAGCAAGTTGCGATCCACCGAGTCAAACGCAGCCTTGAAGTCCTTAAAGGCTAGATATGCTTTCCTCCTGAATTCCTTCGTCTTCTCAATTAACTGGCGAATGGTAAAGATTTGTTCGACAGTGGATCTCCCGGGCATAAACCCCACCTGCTGGACTCTCCACTTTCTTCTGAGGATACTCGTGAATTTATCCAGCAGGGTCATAGCAAAGAGCTTACCAGGCACTCAAATGTAGCGTTATGCCTCTGTAGTTCAGACAGATGCTCTTGCTCCCCTTTCTCTTCCATAAGGACAGGATTATACCAGCTCTCCAGACCTTCGGGATCCATTTTGTGCGCAAAACCACAGAAAACAGCATATGGAGTCAAAGTAGCATCGCCGGTCCAGCATACTTCAGGAGCTCAGCAGATATTCCACATACGCCTGCCGCTTTGTTGTTCTTCAAATGTTTTACTGCTGTGTAGATTTCTGATGACGTGAAAGGAGTTTCTGTGTCACTTGTCAGCAGTTCCTTGGTGCTGGCGGCTAGGCTGATGAGTTCCTGGTCAGTCTGCGCTACGGCTTCGGCGTTGAGGAGGCCCGAGAAATGGTCTCTCCATCGACTGACCTTGGCAGCTTCGTCAGTGAGCGACGGGCCATCCACAGAGACAACAAATGCAACAGAGGGGGCTATGTTGCCTGTTAGATCACTGAGATGCTTATAGAGACTGCCAACGTCACCTTTGTTGGCTGCACCCTCTAGCTCATGTGCCTTCCTTTCCACAAACAGCTTCTTGTCTCACTGTATTAGTTTGTCGCGGACACCATTAAGGCTTCTGCAGGTTGGCATGTCACCGAGTAACCTCACCTTGCGTCTCTGCTCTATGACGTCAAGCGTATCCGACTGAATCCAGGCTTTATTACCACACTTTTTCCGTCCAAAATTTGCTGTCGCTGATTCCAGGACATTCTTTTTTAACGAGAGCCATGCATTTTCACAACTTTCAAATGGCAGAAGTGCGTCGAAGCAGTTCGAGACATCAATGGCATATTTCAACCATATCTTCTGATTTCAGAGGCGAGAGACATCGATCTTGACTGGTCTTGGTTCTGAGCGATGGGCTTTGAGCCTTAGTCGCATGTTAGTGACGACGAGGCGATGGTCAGTGTTGCCAATCTCAGCTGCCCTATACGTCCTGCAGTTACTGATCGAAGACCTCCATCTCTGTGACATGATGATGTAGTCGATCATTTTTTGGTATGGCCGTCGCTGCTGTACCATGTATATTTGTGAATGTCCTTCCTTGCAAACATGATATTCGTAATCACAAGGTTGTGCATGTTGCAGAGTTGTAGAAGCCTTAGACCATTGTCATTTAGGGAATCCGGAGGAACTGGTCCAAT
Source organism: Artemia sp. Qi Xiang Cuo (assembly GCF_049724085.1). Classification (NCBI taxonomy): domain Eukaryota; kingdom Metazoa; phylum Arthropoda; class Branchiopoda; order Anostraca; family Artemiidae; genus Artemia; species Artemia sp. Qi Xiang Cuo. The sequence continues at coordinate 59,865,888 of NC_142804.1, read as the reverse complement.
GACTTGTCGCCGTAAGTTGTGGTTGTCGCTCACAGTTGCATTAAGATCACCCAGGAGAATGACAATATCGTGCAGGCATATCTTAGACAATTCATTCGTCAAGGCAGAGTAGAAAGTGTCCTTTTTTTCGGTGTCAGCTTCCTTTGTCGGGGCATAACAAACAAAGACCGTCATTTTTCCTTGCTTGTGATTGAGTCGAGCAATAACGATTCTATTCGAGACGGGAGTGAATGACAGCAGACACTTCTTGGATTTGGCACCAAAAATTAGTCAGACTCCATTTCTTCTGGTGGTTGTCTGGCCAGACCAGAGAAGGTGGAATCCCTCACGTAAGGGATCATTTTCATTCCCGACTAGGTGGGGTTCTGTTATTCCAGCAATAGAGATGCGGAATCACTTCAGTTCCATCGCCAAAAGCGTCTTAGCTCCGGGACAATTTAATGTCAATACATTCCAGGTGGCAATTCGGAGGCGACCTTGGTCAAGAAGATTCAAACGCTGGTCATTTCTCAGTCCAGGGGCAAGCAAGGGTTGTGATGGGATAAAAGAAGGTTGGTCATCCGAGGCAGTTGCTAAGTTATTCGTTGCAATGGGTCTCGGGTGGAGGTTAGGGGTGGAGGTAGGATTCTGATTAGAGCCAGGATTTACCTGGATACTGAGAATCCTGGGGTGGGCTCCACCCACCTCATGAGGCTGAGGCCACCCTGATCGGAGCGTTTAGTTAGGGGAAACCCCGTATCCAGAGGCACGTGGTCAGCAGACATGGTCTGCATCATTCCGGACGAGCTCCATTCACCTCCATGTTGAGTAAACACTAAAAATTAAAAAAAAAACATTGTTACTTTAATATATAAATAAATTCACTACATATTTACATAAACACTTGGGAATTCAATAACATTAAAAAAACACTAAAACATATTTACATGGACATTTAGAAAGGCACTTAGAAAAGAGTCCCACCCAGAGGACCGGACACGATTGATTTTCCACAGAGGACAAAGTGGTCACTGTAGCGGCAGGATGGTGCTGTGCCCACTGCGGGCTGGGGAGAGCCGGCGTGATTACACTGCCGGTGAAATAATAGTATAATATTAAGCAATTTTCTAAATAACGATCCTGCCTTGCACAAAAATTTAATAAATGAATAAAACATGTAAAAAACACTACAAATAAAAACAATAGCATTTTTATAAATCATCTAGACAGTAATTTATATAAAGACTTAAAAAAGCGAACATTTCCTACAGGGTTGAACATGTAAAGATCCTAACTTGTGTTTTACTCAATGTAAGTACGGTGGTTGAGTTGCACGAGGGTTCAGTTGCACGGTGGTTCAGTTGTACGGTGGTTTACTTGCACGGGGATTCAGTTACATGGTGGTTCATTTACACGGGGGTTTAGTTAAATGGGCCGGAGTTGTACGGGGGTTGAGTTGCACGAGGGTTCAGTTAAAGGGGGTTCAGTTGCATGAGGGTTCAGTAGCACGAGGGTTCATTTGCACGGGAGTTCAGTTGCACGGGGGTTCAGTTGTACGATGGTTCTATTGGACGGTGGTTCAGTTGTACGGTGGTTCAGTTGCACAGTGGTTCAGTTGCACGGTGGTTCAGTTACAGGGGTTCAGTTGCTTGGGGTTACACGGTGGTTCAGTTACAATGGAACCGTGGTTTTCATTAAGATAGCTTGACTTTTTTGGGTTTTTCTCCCCTTTTTTGAAAATCACACGAATTTTCTCAGTGGAAGTCATCTGTCACAAGTACCACCGCCTTGCCTGGGGGAGATTTCGATTCAGATCATGTCCTTGTAATGAGCATATTGGCAAAACTCCGACTGAAAATCCTTCCTGTAAAGAAAAATAAGATCCCAAGACTCCGCACCGATAAACCGATAGAACCTATCACACGTACCACTTTTCTGCAGTCATTGGAAGAATGTCTTGGTCCTGTACTTAAGTCACTTCTGTCAACCTTAACCCCTGACATCTTAGATGCCCTAGTTGAGAAACTGAACACAGCACTCATAGATACAGCTAAGGAAATCTTAGGCCACACACCTAAAACAGAGAAGCCCTGGATCACACCTACCAGCCTGAGAAAATTCGCGTGATTTTCAAAACAGGGGGGAAAAACCCAAAAAGTCAAGGGTTCTTAATGAAAATTTCATTACCAGATTCAGCATAACAAAAAACCCTACTGCAGAAGTTTCAAGCTCCCATTTGCAAAAATACGGAATTTCGTATTTTCGTGCCAAAAGATAGATCATGGATGTGTGTTTATTTGTTGTTTTTTTTTTCGCAAGGGGGATCGCATCGAACTGATGCTCTTAGAAGATCACAAGAGGTCTCAATCGAACGATAATCAAAGGCTCTAGTGCCCTCTTTAAGTGACCAAAGGATTGGAGGGCAACAAGCCACCCTCCCATGATGTTTTTCCAGGAAGTCAGCCGATCAGGATTTTGAGAAAGCTATATTAGTCACCATAGTTGAAAGGTCAAAGAATCATGGGGATGAAATGACCCCTCAAAGAACCTGGGGGAAGGGCCACAAGTGATGAAATTTGCCCATACTTTACATATAGCATTTGTTATTGGGAAGTAAACAGAAGTTTTTCAGGGAGGGGAATTTTCTGCGAGGGGGGGGGGATTTTTACAGGGAGAATTTTTCGTGGAGAGGAAAATTTCTGGAGATGAAATCTTAAGGTGAAATTTTGCACGGCGGAATTGCCAGAACGGTTACACAAAATTCTTTTTTTTTGTCTTAGTTTCTGTTTGCCAATTAAATTTTGCATTTGGAGATGTCCCGGCACAAATGACCGGTCGAAATTTTCAAAGAGGTTGTAATGAATTTTCAGGGAAATTTTTCCGTGGGGGGTGGGGATTCTCCTCGGGAGAAAGCTCTCATTGGGGGAATTTCTTATGGGAGTAACTCTAAAGGGGAATTTCGTGCGGTAGAAAATTTCCATGGGGGGATTTCTGGAAAAAAAATTCAGGGACGGAGATTTTCGGGATGGAACAATTATAAACTAAACAAAAATAACCTTTTTTGAAACGAAAGTAGACTAGGAGAATTTTCCAGGGGGGGGGGAATGGTCCGCAAGAAATTTTTTCAGAGAAATTTTCAGTGAAATTGGAATTGTGGGGGGGGGAGGGGGATTTAAGCGGGAGGAACTTTCCATTGAGGAATTTTGTGAAGGAAAATTTCCATGGTGGGGGGAGGCAGATTTCCCAGCAGTATTGGAAAATGATCATAAATTAAATAAGAAAAGCAAGTTTTCTCAACTGAAAGTAATGAGCAACATTAAAAATTAAAAGCATTTTGCCATTTTATAGCCATTTTGGTCAGCATAGTTAAAAGGTAAAAAAATCATGCCTCTGGGGATGACATGATCTCCCGAAGTGCCTTAGTAAAGGTCTGTAAGTGATGAAATTTGCTTATTGTTTATATATAGTATTTGTTCGTCTGATGTAAACAAATATTTTTCGGAAAGGGGGAATTTCTTACGGGGGCGGGGATTTTCCACGAGGAGAATTTCCCATGGTGACGAAAGTTTCTAGATATGAACTTTCAAGTGGAAATTTTACACGGGGGTATTTGCTAGAATTCATACAAGAAATTATTTCAATTTGTCTTACTTTCTTTTCGCCGGCTCAATTATACACGGGGAAATACCAGGAGAAATTTTCAAAGGGGTTGGAATTTTCTGGAGGATTTTTCCGTGGGAGAGGGGGGGGGGGAGGATTTTCCGGAAGACAAATTCTTCATAAAAGAATTTTCCGTGGGAGAAACTTTCCATGGGATGGGAGGGTTTCCGAAAAAATTTCAACAGAGGGAAATTTCCGGCATGGTCTGAAAAGTGATTAGAAATTAAATAAAAAACAACTCTTTTTCAAACGAAAGTAGACTAAGAAGAGTTTTTCAGGTGGATTGGTCAACAAGAAATTTTCTGGTGAGGGGGGGGGATTTTTAGTGAGGAAAGAAATATCCGGGAGAGAGAAATTTTACGCAGGAGGAAGTTTCTGTTGGGAAACTTTCTGTGGAGGGGAAAGGTGGATTTCACGGCATTATTTGAAAAACGATCAGAAACTATTTGGACAGTATGAAGTTGGAAAACAATTCTTACTTCATAATATTCAAAATCATTGTATTAACACATTAGGCATGCAGACCCGCTATGCTTTACCCCCACCTCCTTCCTAATGGGCAAATAAATAGCCCAAGTTTGTTTCTAAAGTAATGTATTTTTATAATACTTAGGTATATTTCCATAGGATGGAGCATCAGAGAAACAGGTTCTAGATGAAGAATATTAGGTCGGAACTATATCATACAAGTACCCAAGAAGCTTTCTCAATAAATTAGAAAACCTTAGCGCGAAGAGCGAGGTATTGAGGAGGAGGCATTCCCTGTTACATACGGAACAGATGCTGTTCGTTTCAAGATCTAAATGTGCTCCTTACTTTCAGTTGGAAAAAAATTCTTCTTTAATTTAATAGTATTGAAGCTCAAACTTGTGTGGGGCTGATTATGCAAAAGATCTTGGTCCTCGTTATTATCACAAGAATATATAGTTTTTGCCGTTTTTGATTAAACTAGCTTATTGTAAATGGGACTTAAACGACTATCCCCTTCATCTTTATAGATACTAATCCCTTTTGAATAATTTTTAGTGTCTATAACTTCTCTAAAACTTTGCACCCTACACAATTATCAATTATTTTGTTTCATCAAACATTATGGTGTCATGCGGAAGATCAAATAGATATTTGAATTGGTTTATGCTTATTTTATTCATGTTTCAGTAAGACAACAATGGTTGAGCTTACCCAAAACTCACAAATTCCGTAATCTCCATAATTCTATAACGACCAAAATAAAAATAGTGGGAAATCCCAGATTTTAGGTAAGGGGGTAATTTTTTTCAATCTGTTGTCCTTTTTACTTCAAACAAATATGTTAGGGTTTTGTTAAAGTTTGTATACTAAACTAGGTTAGAAATGGAGTTTGGTCATAAATCCCAGCCAATTATGTGTAGAAACATTTCATATATTCAATTGATTTCAAATATAAAAGCACAATTGATAAACATTCTATACTATACCGAAGCAAATGCGTTTTTAACACATGGATCTAAACGTAAAATACAACTTTCTTTTTACATTAAGGGAATTTTTCTCATTGTTTTGTTTCAAATATTTTCAAATTTCTTTTTTTCTAATTTTCAAGGTGTTCCATTAATTTGTATATATAATTTGGGTCTTATGCCTCACTGCCTTTACCAGAAATAGATTTGGGATGATATGCTAGCACGTTCTGGCCAATACGATTATTTTACTAAATCAAAATTTTGTCGGTGAAATCTTTAACCTTTTCTTAATTTACGCTTTCTTTAGATACGAAAAAAAAAAATCATTTTCAGGTGTAATCTTACTAGAGATTTTATGTACCATTGCCTGGAGTTCACTCTTTATTAAGTTGTAGCTACAGCTTCAACCATGATAAAAATTTCAATCTACGATAGCTGACTTCAGTCTCTATCTACTATTTTTGTCATTGTTGTAGCGTATATTTTCTCATTAATAGCCTTCAACCTATGCTTAATTTAGGCCCACTTTTGATAGAAAATATATTTACTACGATTGCAACATTTTCCAAATATTTGTTTTCTAGATAAGATATTTTAAGCAGCGATAGGCCGGCTCAATTTCCACGAATTATCACCTTGAGTTTTTATATAAATACTCTATAACCTTAACGATGAACAATGGATCATAGGTTGCAATCATGTAAGTACTTTCAAATTTTTTTAATTTAATTCTTGTGTATCTAATAGTGAGATCAATGTTAATAAAATACGCCTGGGAACGAAGGAAGTACCTTCAATGTATTAGGGTAATGTACCTGTTGCTTGATTGCTGCCATTTCACTGGCAATATCTCATTACTATTTCTTCATCATCGGTTATTGATAAATATTCGTCCGCTATTGGCAAAACTTTGAGTGATTTTCTTAGAAATTTTTGAGTGATTTTTGGTTGGTGGTTCACTAAGAATATCCACTTTGGGGCAATTAAAAATTATATGGTATATTATTTGTACAGAAATTCCTCAATTTTCATTTAAAGTCAATCGATGTTCTAAGGGGCCGATAACTGGTAAATCACAATATCCTTTCCCTGATGACTTCTCGTAACAATAATTGTCAAAGGATCTTTCGAAGGGACCCCTTTGCTCGAAATTGAAGCTTTCAGTGGCCTTGTAAGGCTCAAAAGTGAGTGCAAGGCAACTGACCACCGTCTAATGCCATTATTTGCCTCCAGGCATCCACGTAGCCCTGGTGGCATTGAGTTAAAATTTACAAATATCCATTTTGCTCAGAATGTTACAATGTCTAAAAACAAAGTGCCGCCAAGAGGACTATGGCCACGGTCAAGGGCAACGGTTCTTTCACAATATAGTAGGGAAGGTGGGAATGTTACTCCTTGTTAAAACGAGAATAATTCAAGAAATTGAAATCTACGTTTTTGAAGATAACTGAGGATTCCCTCAAGCACACCCCTTGGCCTAGAACCCAAGCTTTTTAGCAGAATAACAGATATATTACTTCTTGTTTAAATCATCGTCATGCAAGAATTTTCAATCCCAATACGATCTAAGTCTAAACCGTGAATTTGTTCTCTGCATATCTAAAAAATTCTTAAGTCCTAACTCTAATAAGTCTCTCCAAGACCTAGCTATGTGCAAAAAATAATCCAAGTTCTGATTTGGTGCAAAAACAAGCTATGTTCTTTTTGGTGCAAAAATAAGATAGGTCCAGACTCCACGGAAATACAAACTAAATCTAATCTGTGGACGACTCGGCACGAAAATGATCCGAGTCCTGAACTAGTAAAAAAAAAACGAGCTAAATCCTGACCTAGTGCAAAAACAAGCTAAGTACCACTTCGGGGCTAAGTCAAGTCAAGTCTTGACTCGGTGTAAAACTGAGTCAAATAGAATCTGTATTCAACCCCCCTCCCCCTGGCCAAACTCAAATGGCAGGCAAGCAGGTCCTTGTTTGATTACGGAAAGTAAAATTTTTCTGCCTTCTGATTGGAGGTAAAAATAGAAGATTTCACTCAAAACAAAACATGTTTAAAAGTTGCCTCTTCTGTAAGGTTAATATTTCCAAAATTGCTGAGTAGTTAGTCCTTCTTATGTTTATAGTAATTTCTGCTCGTTTCGGGATTCATTTAATCATTGAGCGTGATTACTGAAAACCCCCAGTCTGCACCCCATCACCAACGTTTTGGTGTAACGGTATACAAGTTGCACCTTATTTGAACCAGGATCATGCAAGAGTATCCGATATGTATGGTTGAAGAGTAGAGGGTGTCCGTGTCCCCTTCAAAATAACTTTACGCCCAACTACCCCTCCCAGCCCACTGCGAGCATTTTAGCCAAAACGTAAGAGTGCTGCACCTTGTTCAAACAAGAATTAATTAAGACCAACTTTTTTTGTACAGCGGCATTCACGCTGCACTTGGTTTGAACAGGGATCGTGCAATAACTTTCAGTCGGTATGATCGGAAGACCAAAGTAGGTCTATGGCTTCTATAACTTTATGAAAGTGCTTAAGTCGACTTAGAACCTACGTAACAACAGCCTTGAGTCAGGAAGATAGAGTGAACGGATTTTCAGAGCCGTACGCCACTTGCAAACCCCAATTACTTTTAGTAAAAAACAATACGTGTGTCATTTTCAAATTTGGCGGGAGTACAGATACAGTTAAAGGTGAGAGTACGGTTATGCAGGCGGGAAAACAGATACGAGAAGTGCATCAAAAATTCCCCAAAAAAATTCTAGACCACGGGCTCTTTTCAGTCGTGACACTCCGGATTCAAAGATATGAAATTAGAGGATTCCCCAATATACGCGTATGAAGTTTTGAAGTCTGCTAGCACCTGGATTGTAAAAGTCAGCTGCGTAACATTTGCTGTGTGTATTCTGTGTTTATTTTTGCCTGCAGCCTGTGTATTTTCTTGCAACTAGACCATCTCGTGAGTGCACTGTTTAAGTAGAGTCGTAAAAGAGGGCCCAAGACCCCTTCTCCCCCCCCCGTAGCACACCAAAAAATTCGTTTCTTGGATGAGACCCGTTGCTTATTTTCATTTTCATGTCAAGACGATTTTTTTTTTTTTTTTAATACTTTAAAATAATTCAGTTTGCATTTTATAACAAGACTAGGCTTACAGTGCTTGGGCAACGTAAACTGACGTCTTTGGCCATCGATTAAAGAATGTAGTTGTCAACTTCTTAACAATTCTAAAGTGGTATGTCCCCAAAAAAATTTCTTTGAAAAAATAATGACATGGACCTTAAAGAGGGTCTAAAAATACAATCTTTCTACTTGTGACCAATATTGTTCCCTAATAGCCTACCCATTGAACGTTGCAGAGATCTCGAGAGAACAAAAAGTTAAGAAAAATTCCTTGGTAAAAAATTACCTCACGGAGGATACCCCCTTGCACAAAACTCCTCCTCAATGAAAATTCCCACCGCGTGAAATTCAACCCAGAAAATTAACTCCGCGGAAGACCCTTTTCTTAGCGTAGCCTACTAACAACAATAGCGTTTTTGAAATTTCATTGTGTTTGAAAAATTCCCAAGAAAAATTCTCCCACAGACAATGCTTCCCCGGAAAAATTACCCACCTCCCCCCCGCATGCGGAAAACTTCTACTTCTTAGACCCCCCCCCCCCCTAGCACAGGAAATTCCACCTCCCATGGAAAATCCCCTCCCTTGTGCGGAAAATCCTCTTCCTCCGACAATTTCCCTTCTTTGGGAATCGAGTCCATAAATCATATATCCCGATAATGCACTAAAACGATAAGGACGAACATTTTTTTAAGACGTCAACCTTCTCACAATAGAGTTAATCTCAGACTGAATAAAGCTGTCCTTTATCCTACATTCATTTAAATTAATTCCACCCGCCGGAAAGTTCCTCCTTCGAAAATTTTTTTCCCCCAACAGCTCTCCTCTGAAAAATTTTCCCTGCAGATAAAATAACGATGGTATATTTAAATTTAAAACTATTTGAAAAATTAGATTAAACGCTTATTTAACGAAACTTTTGTACCAAATTTAGAGAAGTACCAAATTTAGAGAAATTATTGAAAAAAAAGTTTTATAATCTTGGAAGTTTGTTAAATAACTGACATTATATTTAACTATTCTGTTAACTGAATAGCCAAAAATGTAGATAATGTGACCGGAAGGAACTGTCAAATATTTTTGTTCAGGGGTAACTAATTTCAGTCAGTACTTTTGTATAAAACAAAATTGATAGGGAGAGGCAGGAGTGATAGAGGGATCATGAGCCTATTTGTTCAATAAATCATATATTTGAAAATCTTGGCATAATTCTGGCTCAAATAAGGCACCAAAAATCCTGCATTTGTACTAAATATTGAAAGGGAGGAAAGGAACTGTTGGGGAGGTCATGGGCCCACTTTGGTCCTCAATTCATATAGATTTAAAATTCTTGCATGATTCTATAAATTTGTAGATAACCTTTGATGTTTCCATTATAGGAATAAACTGATCTCTGTTTTGGCTATTTGCTGCATTGTTGTTGCAGTACCTACTCGTAATAGTGGAAGAGTCGTTGTCAATGATGAGTATCAATTTGAGTGGGAATTGATGGGCGACGAAATGTATTTTACTGTAACAGTAAGTAATTATACCCTGCCCTATTGGCTTTATACACAGTATATACTATACCTTATCAGTTATTGCCCACCTTAAGATGTTTCTTACGTAGTTGACTCATTGGAGGGTGTTCACTGTTCGTTAAATTATTTATGTATACCAAAGACTTGGCGTATTTAATATATAAGAATAAAAAAAAATATGTTGATATTGAAAATAAGGAATATCAAACTGATTTGCAAATTGCAATTAGATTAGCAAATTGACGATATACTAGATAAATTAAATATACGAGAGCAATCACCCTAAATTATACAATTACCCCATTCTTTATTACCCATTCATTACCCCATACAATTACCCATTCTTCAAAGATGTATTTTAGTAGGAATGGTAGACCTTTTTCAGCTCGTTGAAATGAGTATTGGAGAAAATTTAAATGGTATTGGATGTACAAATTGACCGCCAAAACTTCCAACGCCGCAAATGCCCCAGTTTCAATAGTTAAAAGGGTGCCTCTCTAAGCCTCTCAGCCTAAACTATGCCGAAAAAAATGCCTAGAGGAAAAAAATTACCCGATTTGGAATGTTATTGACCAGGAAATTCCAAAACGAGGTAAAGAATTTAAAATATTTTCAATTCTAGACCAAATGAAAATATTAGACTTGGGTGATTTTCAATCAGTCAAGACTTAAATGATTTAAGTAAATTGGAATAATTTAATATAGAAGAGTTAGGGGTATTGGCGTCATTTCGTCATAATCATGGGGGGGGGGTAAAGTTGGAGCCAATTTTCCCAAACCAAGTGAAAATGACAGTGAAAACTCAAAAATGAGTCATATATTACCATAAACGCAAAGATATACTTAAGAAAACTGACCTATTTCTCTAGATACTTGAATTATGGAGGCTTATCTTAATTTTGACAAGATTTTTTTTCAGAAAATAAATTTCAGCTGGAGGCGGAACTTAGTTCTGGAGGGGGAAGTTGCCCCCCCCCTGCTCATTGCAAATTACGAACCTGGACTAAGGGTCACATTCAATTTTTTTACGGAGGGGTCCCCCCCCCCCAAAAAAAAGAACTAGTGATTATCACGGTTTCTGTGTGCCAAAAATTGTTTACCTATTTTTAGTTATGTTTACCTGTGAAATTTATTTGTGTTTTTGTTAAGTCGGACAATTTTTTTTTGGGGGGGGGGGCAGTTTAAAACCAGGTAACCCCCTTTCCTCCTCTGGATATCGCCCTCGGGAGAAGGTAGATTTTCTTTCATCACGAATAGCTACAACCAAGTTTCATCCAAAATAAATTTTTGAAAACTATTTATCATCACTAAGGCTAATTTATGTGTTCTTGGAGTTTCAAGTCAATCTCAGACTTTAAGAGACACAGTCTTGGCCTACTTAACGTCAGTAAATCAACATTATCAGCTTTCTATCAATTTTTTGTGCGCTTTGGGGTCCCCTTCTACCATCTGCACACCATGTAAATTTCAAGCCAATTGAAGACAAGACATATTTGGGTCCCTCAAAGACTGATGGATGTAAGTTTATAACCGATTGGAAAGTAATTGGTATTTTTCGGTGGGAGCCAACAATAATTTCTCCCCGTAGACATGGGTCCACTTGACTGAAGGACTTGACTGAAAGATCAAGTATCCTACTAATAAAATATAAGCAATTTTTGGCATAGATTTGGGCCCCTTTGCTCCTCTACCTTCTCTCAAAAACTTTAAGGACCCCTTGGCCCATGAAAAAATCCGTGAATTTTTCTACCTAGCATGACCTAGGTACTTAGGTCATTTACTACCTAGAAAAAAAAATCCGTTTTGCTACCAAAGATGACCCATATTGTTCCTTCTACCCCCTATTGGTTACTCTTTCCCTCTTATTTACCAAAAAAAACAAATCATCCCCACTATTCCTATCCTTAATATAAACCTTTTCCCCCAACACTTCTTTAACTAGTGCATAGAGCTCTAATGACCGTATCTTTGCCACCTCATAGTACTACATTCATATCTTCTGGTCCTCTGCCCTTCTTTCACTCTTTGATTGTCACACAAACATCAACATCCACACCTTTTCTTATTTTCAAATCAGACCATGCCTTCTTTCTATAGTATCTCCAAGACCTTTCCCCAAAACTTAGTCATTGCTACCAATCTTCCTCTTCCCAATGATGTCTGCCCTAAATCCCCCGACTATATCGAATTGTCACTTATGTCTGCAGCTCTATATCATCCGCGAGCTCTATATCATCCGCACACATGTCTGCCCTAAATCCCCCTACTATATCGAATTGTCGCTTACCAATTTAGGAACGTTTTCATGTCCCAAAGGTCACACGAATAATACATAGCCGGAACAATCATATTCAGAAATATTTGTTTATGCGTGTTTACATCATTAATCTTGGCAAATTTGCTTGTAATCACAACATAACTTCTTCACTTTTCTTTCCTTAAGCTTATTTCTACTTGTTTACTAAAATCCCCCTTTGCTGACAAATTACAACCCGTATAAGTAAACCCTTCTTTCACTTCCAGACATCTAACATCATACCAAATTTAATCTCTTTCCATCACCCTAAATTCTTTCCTGAACACAGCCCAAACCGACTTCTCGCGTTTAGATTTAAATTCTTCTTTATTAAATGATTACTAGTCCTATCAATCAGATGTTGTAGTTTATCCTTTGGTTCTACCGCGAGCTCTATATCATCAGCAAACATTAAACATACACAATCCATACACCTTCAACTAGTATGTCAAACCCTTAATGATGGATTGGAAATAATCGTGGAGAGAGAGAGCATATCCTTAAATCCCCTCACATTTGACCAAATCATGACAACGAACTTACCTACTATTTTCGTCAAAAGTTTTATCACTTTTCACTCGCTTATCAATAGTAAAACAAATAGGTACAATCAAATAATGTCCAACATACCCTTGTCAACAGATCCCTCCTAACATTGTCGAATGCCCCTCCTAAATTTAAAATTTCACGTATAGCCAACTTCCTCTACGCTTTTTTACTTACCTGTTTCTTAAATAAATAATCAAATATAGAGGTCTGATCAATTGCAACCCAGCCCTCCCCCCCCAAAAAAAACAGCAGAAGTATATTTTGCTGCTACTTCTCAATTCCCATTCAGCCACATTCTTAAAAGTTGGAGCTGAAGAGCCCGGCTGGTCAAGTAATTATAATTTTGGAAACGCTTGCTTTTCTGCTAAGTTCTGGTTTTCAGTTTGGATTGAGGCGGATAAACCATGCAATGGGTTGCTGCGAAAACTATATATTGATGCTAAACGCCAGTTTGCAAAAAAGCTTTCTCTGCATCGGAGTTCAATTATATCGTCTTGTTCGGAAGAAGTTCGGTCTCGGCCAAATAAGTTGTGGTCCAGTCTTGTAAAAGATATGCCCAGTCAAATACCGTCTCGTATACCACTTTCCTCATGGGTTGAGCATTATAAAATAGAATTTTCTGCTCCAAATCCACGTCTTCAAAATAGTTATAAAGTGAAACTCCGAGTTTTTTTTAGCATGCTTCTAACCCTGGACTGATTATTACAAAGAGTCTGATTATTTTTGCAATCAGTAAACTGAAGAAAAAAAAAGTCTAGAGGATTTGATGGGATTTCTGCACAGCATTTGCCATTGTGGGGTGAACTGTTTACGGAACACTCAGTCCTCCTTTACCAAACGATATTTAATCTTGGATTTGTCCTTGATTCTTTTTCGATTGGATGTTTGACTCCTGTCCCAAAGAAGATTAAACCTCCTTCTGAGTGTTCGTCTTTTCGCCCAATAACAGTTGCAACTTTATTTTGTAAAATTTTGAGGATTTGATAATTGATAAGTTGCGAACTAAATGTACAGTCCAGACCCACCAGTTCAGTTTTCAGTCTCGCCTTGGATGTGTTCAAGCCCTTTCTTCTTTGGTTGATGCAGAAAAACACGATGAAAGTATTGCATAAGCTGCCCATGATGTAAGACACATTTGATTTTGATTTTCGCATTTGATTTCTCCACGAGGAGATTATATTTGATTTGGGTTTGCCTGCATCCTAGCCCCGCTGGCTGACGTGTATGAAAATTGAAAGCGGAATTTAGGCTTCCTTTACTAGCTAATGAGCGTACTAGTCTCTTATATGATTTTGCTGTTTCTCTGCGTGGAAATCCACTTCTTCCAAAAAAGAAGGGGATGAGAGAAGGTGTTATTTTGTTACCGACAGCATTTTTTAACAATAGTGTAAGGCCACAATCAAAGTCACTTATGATTTATATTCTACGTGGTATTGATTTGTCTTTGATTGGTTATGCAGATGATGTGCTGAACCGGAGCCGGTCTCTGCATGAGCTAGAAGCTAATTTTATCAAGTTGCAATGAGAGTATGCACATAGTGGACTCCAGTTAAATGCTGAAAAGTCTGAACTGCTGCTTTTAACTCGAAATCTGATGTGGTCAGAGCGTCACACTTGGTGATTATCTGTGCCTCCCTATTGGACGGTCAATACTAGAGACGTGGCGGTTACTGCTTTCTCATTTTCAGAAGCGGTATTCTTTTACTTATAGCTGTATAGTGGCAAATAAGCGGAAGTCTGATTGTCGTCTGTTGGCCCAGGTGTACAATGCTGTGGTTTTGCCTCATTATCTGTATCTTAGCCCATTTTTGCGCATTTTTACGGCTACAGGTAAACTGAAATTACGTTCACTGTACTTCAAGTATGCAAAGTTTTTGCTGCGTTTACCACCGTGGACAAGCAATGGGTATGTTACGTGTCAGTACATTGTTACCAACCCTGAAGAAGTGATCCTGCCCCAAATTGACCAATATAATTCATCTGTCAAGTCCCATCCGTGGGTCAATGTTTTACAGCAGTAGTCGGCATCTGTTTCTTATTTTTTTTTTTTTTTTTTTTGCTGTCAGATAAATTTGTGTCTTGTGCCTTTTTTTCTTTTTTGTCCTCCATCTGTTTTTCCCTTTACGGGTATTATATACAATTCATTCATTCATTCTTGGTCTAGTATCCATTATCCTAGCAAACAACTTACCTATAGTATTCTCCATATAAATGCCCCTATATCTTTCATAATTATTTCGGTCCTCTTTTTTAAATATCGGTAGTCCTATTGACACAAATCCAGGTTGTTGGCCTTTCCATCCTGTCTGCAACTGAGGCAAAAGAAAGTGATATGAAATACAATGTCAAAGCACTGCTTCATATTGAGATCGCCGACAGCATGCTATCCAAACCTAAGAGCAGACGATCCTTTTATTTTTTTTCGCATCCCAATGACATAAGAATAAAAATATTTCTGCCCCCTGGCTCCTTTTTAAGTGTATTTATGCCTGAAAACCGGGATTTCCTACAGTTTTTCTATTGGTTATTGCAAAATTGTGAAAATTTTTGGTCTTCCACAAAGTCCCCCATTTTTGCCACACTGAATCGTCTTAAAAATTCGGCTGAAACCTATTCAGTAATTTGATAATACTTTTCATGTTTACACAACATAGGCTAGTCTAACAGTCACCTTGTTGGTTTATCGATAAAGCAATCAGAAACAGACAAAAGGATTTGAATGCATGATACTGATTGAGTTTTTTCTCCTGTTGTTTGAAGTAAACATTTGATTTTTTAATTGTGTCTTATGTAAAAAAAAAATCAGATAATGAATATAAAATTTTCAGAACCAAGAGAAAATAATGATTCTATTGAATTGTGAATAAAGTTGAAAAACCAAAGGGACAAGCATAACAGATTAAGATAATTGGTGTTTTTAAAAAGTTGCTCTTGCAAGCAAGTCAGTTGACAAATAATTTGAAAGGTTAAATTTGGAATAATTTTAATAGTAAACAAAATAGTGCAAAGCTTTGATCTTGAGCTGTCGAATGATACATAGATTTCTTTCAGATTTATATTTGGTAACAGGACAATTTCATTTTTTAAAACGTAAATGGTTGTGTAAGACTCCCCTTAACCAATTCAAAGAATCGGATTTCATTTTTACTGTCCTTTGTACTTTCAGGGTCCTTCATAATTTTATTTCATATTGAATAATGGATATATAGAATTAATCTTAATATTGAGCATGCCGAATATATCCTACCGTATATCCAAATGTTTTTCCATCTGACGCCTAGGGCTAGGGCATGGTTGATTCTTGATTTACATCAATATTGTAATCTTCATAAAATATTTCATCCAATAAAACTTAGCTACTCACTTAAAGCTCTCGCAAGGCAGCGTCACCTTCTCTTTAAATCTATTTCTACTTCACTTTCATTTCTAGGCACAGACAACTGGATTTGTTGGCTTTGGTATATTTCCAGAAAATGGATTAGACAACGAAGACGTTTGCATATTCGGTCTTTCTCCCAACGGCACAGCATACCTTGACGTAAGTATATATAGTCTTTTTTTTCTTTTTAATATATTTGAAATACAGAAACATCAGAGTACCGACAACTCAGTGAAGCGCCATGCCGTCAAAGGCAAACACAGCTACAAATACTTCTTTCCTACCATCAATCTACAAAGAATTTCATTCTGTACTCCCTGCCATGAAGTTCCTACTTTCTCTGGAGTCTATTTTATGACCTCCTCTGTCCAGGAATTTCTGTTATTGCTGTATAAGTAACAAGGCCTTACCCAGGAGGGTTTAGGGGTTTGAATCCCCCGAAATGTTTGTCTGACTCGTAAAAACGTAACGAAAATTGATAAAAAAATTATGCATTTTTTTAGTTTTTCGTATCCCCCCCCACGAAAAAATCCTTGAGTAAAATACCTCCAAAGAAATCCTGGATACGGCCCTGATCAATTCAAACTATGGTTTGTCGCGTTTTTGTCAATGGTTTGTCACGCCCCAGCGGTGAGTCTGGGGAGTTTACGGTTAATCAAATTCCCATGAAAAATGTGAATTTTAGATGCCAAGTGAGGCTGAAAACACGGATCCTCCTTCGATTACAAGTGCTATTAAGCGAAGTCAATTCAAACCTGATACAAAATTTGTCCTTTGGCAATTTCCCCCTAAAACGTTCTAGCAGATCTTCCTCAGTATTTCAAAGCCCACCCATTTAGAGCCATACTTAAACACTTTGATCACTTTGGCTTTTAGCCTACTAATCATAGTTCAAAAACTTACTTTTCAGATACTTTTAAGGTTTTATCAACTGCCAAAAAGCACCATGTGTTTTGGCTATTCTACGTTGTACGGCGTCACCAGATCCTACCTTGGTAAATAAAAGGGTCCAATCAGACAATCTTCTCACAATTTAAAATCATCTCGTCATTCTAATTTATTTCTAATTTCGACTCTTCTTAACATTGATCTTAAGACAAATTCGAAAATTTTGAGAGATGCAAGTTTCTCAAAATTTTCACAAATTCATTCACTTTTCCAAAATTTTTACCAAGAACACTAATATCATCTGCATAGTTTAAATCTAGAACAGCACTACCTTCTTGTTTAATACCATGGTCTCCCATTTGGTACCATGTTCTCCTCCCTCATTCTGTGGATTTTTTAGGATAAAGTTCATCGAATCAATGGGACATAAATGTGGATAGGATACAAACCTAAATATCACTTCCTATCTTAACCACAGCAACATTATTCTGGCATATAGCCAGAATAATCACTTTAATGCACCTACCTGGTGTACTACACAAGGATAGGACCTTAACTAAAGGCTTTCTACAGATTGGACCAAATACCCAATTATAATCTATGAAAATTCAGAGGTAAAGAGGTGTGATTTATTCAAAGTATCTTTTCGTCTAATAAGTGTCATCATGCTCAGCAATTTACTTCCTTCAAAAATGAAGCTAATGCTATGATAATTGCAATGCTCTATCTTATGGCCTTTCTTATAGAGTAGCTTAACTAAAGTTTTCCAATAATTACCAGGTACTTCCCCTCGATCACAAAAAATACTCACATTTTTATATTGTTAACCGTATTCTTCTTTCATCTCTTTTGTACAATCTCCAACTCCTCTTCATTAAATAAACCTTTTCTCACCTAACTTGCTAATACTTCATATTAATTCATGTATGTTGCTTGGGACCATAGCTGCAACCTAGTAGAGAATAAACCACGGCCCATAGTTACCAAAAACTTAAAAAAAAAATTCTCAAGTGAGAAAAATTGCCATTTGAAGCTGATTCCGGAATGGTAATTACGATTTCGATTAATCTTAATGGTAAAAATAAAGAATTTCTTCAACTGAAAGAAAGGAGCAACATTACAGCTTAAAATGAATATAAATAATTCCATATATGAAGAAGACTGTTCCTTTTTCATCCCTCACCCTTTACACTAAAGTCTTTAAGTTCTTTGAAAATGCTTCTCAGCCAAACTCAAAGGCTCTTGTGTTTCAGGAGTAATTACCAGGTACTTCCCCTCGATCACAAAAAATACTCACATTTTTATATTGTTAACCGTATTCTTCTTTCATCTCTTTTGTACAATCTCCAACTCCTCTTCATTAAATAAACCTTTTCTCACCTAACTTGCTAATACTTCATATTAATTCATGTATGTTGCTTGGGACCATAGCTGCAACCTAGTAGAGAATAAACCACGGCCCATAGTTACCAAAAACTTAAAAAAAAAATTCTCAAGTGAGAAAAATTGCCATTTGAAGCTGATTCCGGAATGGTAATTACGATTTCGATTAATCTTAATGGTAAAAATAAAGAATTTCTTCAACTGAAAGAAAGGAGCAACATTACAGCTTAAAATGAACAAAAATAATTCCATATATGAAGAAGCCTGCTTCTTTCTCATCCCTCACTTTACACTAAAGTCTTTAAGTTCTTTGAAAATGCTTCTCAGCCAAACTCAAAGGCTCTTGTGTTTCAGGAGTCGTTCTTAAAGAATTTGAATAAAAATTAAACTTCAGCATAAAGAGCAAGAGATGAGAAAGGGATACACCCCCCCTTAATACACAGAATATTTTCCATTCATTTAAAATTTTAATGTTGCTCCTTACTTTTAGTTGAAAAAATTGTTTTTTTTATATTTGATTTCTGACCGTTTTTCAATCATGCCAGGAAATGTGGGTTCCCAGCATGTAAGATTTTCTGAATGAAATTCCCCTCCCCCCCCCCCCGGCAATTGATCTCCCCTTGGAAAATCTCTTCTCCAAACAAAGTTTCCGTATATTTCCCAATAACAAATACTATATGTGCGAACAAAGGTTAAATTGCATAATTTACAGCCCTTTCCCCGCGGGTTGGGAGGAGTTATGTCATCCCAAATGCTAAGCTTTTGGACATATCCTTTCAGATTTGTAGCTTTTGATGAATAACATTTAATTTAATGAATTTTACATATTTAGAATCACTGCAAATTAGTGATGAAAATAACGGTCCTCAAATCTGTAAACCCCAACAGATATTCATAAATGTCATAAATTTGTTTTAGAGAATCGTTCACTATTCTATTTCTTGGAAATTCATCCATTTACATGCTTTAAATGTTAAATTAAAAAATTCAAATTGAAAATATAATTTTCTGTAAGACCTTTGACACTTTTAACTTTTTCTAGGATTACCATTCCGTTCAGCCTGACGACCCAAAGATTTTGGACACCACAGACGGGGGCACTGAAGATTGGTTTCTAGTTGAGATATCAGAGGATGTAAACACTACGACAACCATTGCGACTTTTTATAGAAAGCTAGAAACTGGCGACGACATACTTTTCGATCAGCCTATTTACCCAGGAGAAATGAAGCTCATCTGGTCCTATGGGGAGATGGATCTAGAAGATGGGGAGATGGATAACGTTATCTTTTATGCAGAGACTACAGGTAGATTTGATGTTGTGCTTATTGAGCCATGAAGTTTGGAAAATCAGCTTGTTTTATTATATATTTAGCCATGAGGCAATTAATCAGTGTTCGTTTTTATAAGTAATAATAAAATCGTTGTCAAAATATTTTGTTTCGCTATCTTCCCTTAGGAGGAGGATATGGGGCTGGAATATCCTAGAACAATTTTTTGTTTTATATTTAATAGTAGCCTCCATAGCCTAAAACGTATATCTCAACAACCCTTCGATTTTGGTGATAAGGACGTTCACAGAAACATCTGAAATACCCACCTGAAGTACCAAGGACATTAAAATGGAAACAGTTTTGCTCCCTTGACACACCTTAGGTCTATTCATACCTGATAACCACTATTTTCTAAGATTTTATTCTGGTTGAGTTGAAGTCATGAAGTTTCTAGGGCAGTACCATATTTTCGTCACTATTACCACCTTAAACTGTGAAAAAAGATGAGCACAATCAATCCGTTAAATTTGATAATTCTCTCAGTAAGTCAAGTTTCAAATATTAACAATGTGTTGGTTCCCAAAGACAACTACATATTCAAAGGGAAGTCCCACCTTAGTAGGCTATTTGATGCCATACGTTTTTAGCTTACTTTTTTTGCTGAATTTTCATCCACATTTCTTTTTCAAAATTTGCCTCACGCTGTCACCAAAAACTGCAAATGGAGTCTTTTTAATTAAAAATTGAATTCCAAATTTTCCAATTTTTTAAGATACATTTGGCTGTGTAAATTTCCACTTAACCAGTTCAAAGTATCAGGTCTCGTTTTTACTATTCCTAGTACTCACCGGCGGATCTAGAGGAAAATCTTGGGGGGGGGGGGGCCGCGCCGGACCCCGGGCTCCAAAAACTGATTATAAAGGACTAATTTTATAGCTCTTTATTTATATGAAAAAACTGCCAAATATGCTCATAAAGGTAAAACGTAGCAAAAGAAAAAAAAAACAGTACCACACTACACAACTAAACTCAATCGGCGAGCTTTTCTGAGAGCGAACATATCGATAGCATCGTCTGTTTTCGGCAGTTCGTCTCTGTAAGTCTGCATGAGTAGTAGAGCCTCCAACCTCTCTTCAGTCATCGTGCTTCGTATTGATGAACATGTCCTGTCAACCTTTGAAAACATTCGTTCTGCTTCACAGGTTGACACAGGAAGCGTCGCGAGAATTGTCAACAATGCGAAGATGTTGGGAAATACATTTTCCTGACAACTGTTCAGCGCTGAAATAGCTGTTTTCGGTTTTTGCACGGTTTCCTTAGACCAATACTTGTTCCAAATCTCGAACTCGGTTTTAACGTCTATCTCCGTACCCACGAGCAGCTCCTTGTACTTTTCGTACCCTGGCTGAACGTCCTCCCAGCGTTTGCCATTAACCACAGCCGGGATCAAAGCTGAAAGTTTTGCAGCCTTCGTAAAATGGCAGCTGAACCGCTCCGTAAAATCAAGCAGCATGGCGTCCAGGGCTGGAATAAATGCCGCCATCCTATAATGACTTTCTGGATCCATCTTGGGTACCCCTGCCCGGTATGTAGAACGTGAAGCTATGCGTGGCTGCGTTACCTTGATGGTAGCATCAATCTTTTCGGCCATTTTCAGAAGATCTTCGTAAAGCAGTCTGAGTTTGGTTTTGGCATGTGATCGCATATCTTCCAGCATTGCCTTCACGCTGCTAATGAGGGACAAGGCTCTCACGAGGTCACCATCCTTCTGTTGTAGTGACTCGGCCAAAGGTTTCATGATCGATGAAAACGAATTTAGGCAAACCAGTCCTACGAGTGTATCTGATTTTTCAATGCAGGATCGTAATGCATAAGCTCTGCTACTTGCCTCTCGATCGTGCCATCCTTCCATCTCCTGCAGAGCAGAAACGATCGACGGAAGGGAGTCCCAAAACCTGCTGATTGCTTCGTGTCTCTCTACAAATCTCGTGGTACAAAGACTGACGAGTGTCTCTGTTTTAGCTTTGTCCGCGATAAGATGCTTTTTAGAAGTCTTGTTCTCTTGGCACTTGAGCTGAAGTGAGAAATTGTGTCTCGAACAACGTCTTGGGCATTGCGCAGAATGGGAACTGAAACTATCTTTGAACATGAGAGATTTGTGGCATGGCTCACACAGTGGAAGTAATCTGCCAGTTCACACTGGCGTTTAACTTCAGCAGCAGCACCATTTGTCAAGCTTGCCATGCTAGCAGCTTTGTCGTATCCTTGACCAACGCACTTTGACAAATCCAGATTTGACTTCCTGACCTCATTCAACAGCAGCTTCCCGAGGCTCTTGCCGTCTAGCTTCTCTTCGATGCTTCTACCGTCGTCACTTTCCTCATCTCCAGCGAGTCTTGACAGGGTTTGAAAGGCATCGACAACTGCAAAAGGATCTTCTCGAATCACGTATCCCTGCTCGGTTTTACACACATAACGACAAACAATGACCATCAGCTCCCTGGTCTGCCTGTCTGTTGACTCGTCCAAAAGAAGACACCAAACCGTTGCTTTGTTTGCTTTTCTCACTACTTCGGTTTTTATCATTTCCCCAATTGTTCCAATCAGTTCATTCTGGATCTGTTTACTCGTATATTTGGCGTTGCTCGGTGCATTTTCAAGTAAATTTTTAAGTTGCGAGTCTCCACTCTGAATCCGATACCGAAGTAGGTGGCGGAAATTCCCGTCGTTTACTGCTGTAATGACATCAGAGTCTTGGATATCAAGTTTGCCATCATCACGGTGGCCACGAAGGGGGATATTCTGTGCCCCGCAAAGCTTGACAGTTTCAACAACGCTTCTCAAGAGTGCACGGTTCTGTGGTATTTGCTTGACCCTTTCACAGTCCAGAGCATTCCTGATATCTTGATCTTGACTACCGCGCTGAAACGTTGTTAGCAGCGCGGCAGCTTTTTCCTGGCAGTGTTTGTGAAACTGTGCTTCAGCATGGTTTGTCAGCGCACCATCTTTCCCGGTAAGTTTCGAAGAGTCTTTTAGCGGTTTCAAGACCAACTTTCCCATTTTTTGCCCTCCGCCGCCTCCAGATAAAGCCGACCATCCTCCTCCGCTTTCGTTGGTCCTCATCAAAACACAAACACCGCACCAAAGGCCTTCGTGGTCTGGATGACGACTCACTGCGAGCCAAGGATACCGGGCAAGATGTTCGGTATTCAAGCGACGCTTGACTTCGCCACCTTTTCTCTTTTGTGTCGAGACTGGAAGATCAGATTGGTTCTTCGGCTTCCACCTTTCGTTCATAAAAAACATAATTTCGCCAGAAGACAACTGATTTCGCTCTTTTAGCGCTACTGCAATACCAAAGTCATTCGACGGCGTGAAGTCAGTTTCAGGCGAAAAAATAGCGCTTTGATTCGGCTGCGGGTGCGGGGACTGTGAAATCAGTGTTGGGCTATGTACCACCAAGGTTTGAGTACTGCTTCTTGATCCTTCAGTCAGCTGATCAGTGTGTGTCGTTTCGCCGAAGTTTGTTATGAAGGCCGTCTGTGAAGTGGACGGAGTTGTTGGTGACAGTTCGTTCTCCTGGCTGAATGCGTTTTTGTGCATTCCGACCGTCGACTCAGAGTGGGCATCAGAAGTTGCCGTCGTCTCAACATCTAACAAAAAAGTTTCTCTTTTAAAGTTTGCACAAGACATTTATTGTAAACGTATATACACTTTGTATAATGGCTTGCTTTAGTAGATTTAACTCTCAACATGGTGAGAGGCAGAATTGGAACTAAATTTGAAAATAAACTGAATCAGCAACATTAACTTTAAACTCCCCCAACAATCTTCAACTTTCATACCCCAAAACTATTTCTAGGAAACCCGGACTTTAAAATAAAATACCACCCTAAACATCACTAATTTAATTTGCAACCCCAAGAACCGATCCCCGACATATGCTAACAAATATTTTTCAAGAGCTGAAACCCGAAACAATTATCACCGAAGTTTACAAGGCTAAAGAGAGAGCTTTAACTGCAAGAATTTGAAAGATAATTTCAGAGCTGACACAGTGTGTCGGTAAAAATACTGCTTTAAGCCAATATCATAACCGTCAGGCGAGACGAGTGGGCTGGTAAAAATCAGGTCAAACGTTTCGGACAAATTGCATACGAAGAACACTGTACAAGAGGGACCGTATGCAATATATAACAACAAAAGCAGCTGGTACGCGATGAAGCTTGACGAATGAGCCTTATCAGTAAAGCTATCCGAAAATGGGATAAAGCTAGAAATTAGAAGTGTTGATACCCACTTTAAACGACACTCCTTCCTTATTGTTCTATCTTTAAAAGCTTACCTTTAATCTGATCTTTCTTGGCAAAATAATCAGAGATGTCCCTCGATCCTTTACGGCTTTCCGGCATCATTCTTTGTTTCTTCTCTGTTCTATATTCATGCCCTGATTTTTTTTTCCGATCCATTTTAAATTCGTTTCCGTCTAACTGGTCTAGCACACGGAGCATAAATACTCCGAAGGCAGTGGCAGGGTCGCTCGCGCCTAGCCTCCCGCCGGTTGGATCTAACCACCCACGCAACTCCCCAAAGACATGCGTTTCTCGTAAGCATTCACAAAATGTTTTGCTCGTTTAGCACGTCCCAAAAATAAACCCAATAATCATGATTCGTGCAGTGTCGGATTTGAATTTTAGATAATGTGATAAAAATAAAGTTAAAAATGACGGCGTATCCGATTTTTTTTTTTTATCGTCGGCCGTAGGTGAATAATTCGCAAAAAGGGGTCGTTTGCACGATGGATTGTCGGGTGCCCGTAAATATCGGGGGGGGGGGCAGGGCCCCCCCCCCTGGATCCGCCGCTGCTAGTACTTGAAGGCGTCTTATTTTGCAAGCAATTTGTAATCTGAATTTCAATAGATTACTTAAACGAAGTAGGTCTACCATTCGTAAAGATGATAGTTTCTATGAACTAAAAAAAAAAAAAAAAAAGAGAACGTGATGCGTGCTATGAACAGGTTTCAAGACCAACTTTTTGTTCAGTGGGAGTAAGACAGGATAGTAAGCTTTCGCTCAAGTTGATTTTAATAATACAGTCGATTACTTTGCGGGAGTTAATACAAAGCTATGACTACTGAAAACATGTCACTAGGCCAATCTGCCTACGGCCAACACATCAGCTAAATCGTTTGCTAAGCGTCTCAACATTTTTCGCTATAGCCCTAGAAAGCATGACACCTGTGTCTCGGAGCCATACTTGAACACAGTCATTGCCGTGGCTTCTAGTATCCTAATCTTAGTTCCAAGTTCTCTAAACCTGTTTCAACAATAGGGCGATAAGGAAGGATGGGGAGAATATTTTGAGACTGTGCTGAAATGTGACAAAGCTGTATAAAATGCTATTGAAAATGATGAAATGATTTTTGATAATTTAGAAGCAAAGAAAAATTTATTTAGGAAGAGTTACAAATAGTATTGAAAGGACAAAGAAAATTCTGCTATAGGTACTAATAGTACGATAAAAGTTTTGAAATATGTCAAGGAAAGTACCTAGTGATTAAAGGAAAACTTTAACGTGCTTAAGAGTCAATTCTAGGAAGAGTGAGTCGCTAAGACTAGAAATAAATTTGAGAGTTAAGTATTAAACTCTCAATTTAGTCTTAAGTTAAGTATTAAACTCTCAAACAATCTTTTATTGTTTCAAAAAGTAGTTGTGAGAAAAAATCAAACTTTAGCGTAAAGAGCGGGGCGTTGAGGAAGGGACAGCCCCTTTCATATAAGGAATAATTTCTGTTAGTTTTAAGTTTTAAAGTCGCTCCTCACTTTCAGTTAAAAAAATTTTTTTTTTTTTATTTAATTCATAAACAGGAACTGCCACTAAAACGTAAAATATGGTTTTGAGGAAAACCATCTTAATGTTCTCTACAGTAAAAGTTATAGCCAGTATTTCGAAAAGAAGGTGAACAGTGTTAAACAAAGAATAAAAGTTTCATTCAATTCTAGCGTTGTCTGTCGACGGTTTCTAAACATGGTGTTCGATTCATCATTTCTATCGACCAGGATGTTGACAGAAAACTAGAACGTACAACAATTTTTTAAACAGAAAATAATTTTTTTTATGTCGTCTAAAGATGACATTTATGTCAACATAGAATAAATCAAACAATGTACTCTCGACATAAATGTGAATTAAGCACATTCATTTTCTGTTTTGTCGACTTGTTATATGAAAAATAAACAATTATTTGGAAGTCCAAATATTTTAGCAAAACTTGATAACACGCCAAGGCTCCGTTGAATTTTACGTTTGTGTAATGACATTTTCCAAATACGGTGTACGATTCACCGTTTCTGTCAACAGAAGAGAGAAAGCAAATTTGTTATGTCGTGAACGACGACATCTATGTCGACAGAGAATACATCGAATGCTCTACTGCCGTCATAAATATGAATCAAACACACTAATTCTCTGTTCTGTCGATACGTTATATGTAACAAAGAAGGCTCAAATATTCTGGCAAAACGTTCTAGCTTTGAATGTCAGTATTTTCAAATATGGTGTCCAATTCATCATTTCCGTTGACAGAAAAAAGAGCATATAATTTTCTATATCATAAAAAGACGGCATTTATGTCAACAGAGAATGAATTGAACAGTGAACTGTCGACTTATAAATATGAATCAAAGACATTAATTTTCTGTTTTGTCGACACGTTATATGAAATAAGCAAGGCTCAAATATTCTGGAAAAACTTGTCAAAATATCGGAACTTCGTTCCATTCTAGCTTTATTATGTCGACATTTCCAAATGTGGTATTGGATTCATTGTTTCTGTTGACTGAAAAGAGAGCATATAATATCTTATGTTGCGAACAGACAACATTGATTTTGGCAAAAAATGAATCCAACGTTGTATTGTCGACAAAAATATGAACCTAACACACAATTTCTGTGCTCTGTCGATATATTCCATGAAATGAACATGGCTCACGCAGGTAACTAATCTTTTAAGATTAATCTCTGCGTGGGAGTTTTGTCAAATATAAACATTTTCTTCAGTATATTTTTCCATCTTTTTATTTTAAGTATAAATTTTTTTTTAGAATTTCCTGCTTCTTCCTGAAGTTTGAACTCTTTGTGGAGTATGTATTTTTACCGCAGAAACAGCGTTTCACTGAAAATTACATTTCACTGTGCTAAATTATAACTAATACCGTCTATAAAATGTCGAAAAACCCGTATTTAAAGACCAAACACCTTTAAATTGATTTTAAACCAATAAATAAACATTAAGTCTTTCCATATACATTAAATTGAGAAGCTTTGAATTTTTTCTGGTGTAGTTGAAGTGTTCAGAAGCCAAATTAATCATGTCCAGTTATTTTTACACTTTTTGAGACTATAACATTTAAGTACAGGATTCAGACTATCTTAAGAGAATGGTTCGAACTTCATTTTGTCCATTATTCCCCTATAAATAGGAAAAAAACAAATGAAAATATTGATTTTGGCCATTAACCATAAACTAAACAATTTAAACTTAAATTAGCTTATTCAGAGCGGTCCAACTTAAACTTGCTTATACCGGGCTACTTTATAGTTACACTTGCCGATAAAATCAAAATTACGCACGACTACACCGCTAATTGTGCAAGCTGTTCGTTGTTCAACCGCTAATTGTTCAACTTTCGTGCATAATATTTAGGCTTGACAGAGTCAAAAGTTAAGGCATTGTTTTTTGAAAAAAAACTATGAATAGCTAGGAACAAATCAGTATTGAAACAAGTTTTTCAAACAATTTCTTTCCATTCTATATTTCGCATCTAAAATACAAGTTTGACTTTAAAATCAAGATAAAACCCATGTTATCGAAAGGTGTCCGCAAAAATTTTTCTGGGGGACTTTTTTTTTTTAGCAAGAATCGAATAGTCTGGGGTGAATTTTCCTGGTTGGAGGGGGGTGGGGGAATTTTACATTGGAGGAAATTTCCTGGGAGAGATTTTTCATGAGGAGAGGAAATTTTTCATGGAGGGGAAGCCACATTTCCTGGCATTATCTAAAAAAATGATCAGAAACTATATAATAAAAACAAGTTTTCAACTGAAAGTAAGGAGTAACATTAAACTTACCTTTTTCTCGAAAGGTGTGGCTAGGGAATTAATCAGATATAAAACGTATATTTTCGTGGCAAATTAATCCTTCCTAATCTCTAGGGCTAAATTATTTTTTATAATAACAGTTTACACTTTACAGATTTTATTAGATTTTTTTGCAAGTAGATTTATTTCTATTCTTCTTCTGCTTTTGCGAGCTGTAAGCTTGTCTTGAATAGCCAAAGGAACACACAATTATTTTTTTTTTCCCGAGGAATGGGCGAATATGCGATACATTTCCCAGGGATCAGGTTTATGGATTTAAAAAAAAGTCGGTTTCCCAACTGTTACACCATCTTGCTTTTTACTAACCAATTTTTGATCTTCCAGTGGGGGAGGGGGACTGATTGCTTTCCCCTGCAGGTATCCTTAGACTCACCTGCCATAAGAGATTAGACTCACCTGCCCACCAAGGAATATTCTTTGATCCCCCCCCTTTTGAGAAAAATGATCTGGCCTCGAGACTTTACGCTTCCCTTTACAATTACTTTGGTTTACCACATTCTTTGCCTGTTATTAGTGCTTCTTTCGGAGTTAACCCCCTCATCCCCCCCACGGAAGTAAATTCCTATTTAAGCACCAAATCAGAATTAGTATTTCATCCATATTCCTGAACGCACGATTACCCAAAATGATATATTTCTTCGAAAAAACAATTTAATTTTCAAAACTTGACAAAAAATTGTCCATAAACACTGAAACCAATTACCCAAACAAAACACTCAAAGTGACTACAACGCATTCCTGTGTTCAAAACTTCTATAGCAGACACAACTCTGTATAAAACATCAAGGGCATACAAAATAAATATTGAGAAGATGAAATTTTTATAGTAAAATAAAAAGTTGAGTCCATACACTTGTTGACATCAATATGGAGGTAATTTTTGTTGTTAAATTGCGAAAAGGAATAAGTCACTCCTCTCAAATACTGGAATTGACATAAGAACCTATCATGGACAATGAATGGAATAGAAAGACCAATAAAAATGTTGATAGAAGAAATTCAAAATCTGACCAAACAAGAAAGTAAAAAAGGAAAAAATAATGAAGAACAAATTCAGAAGTTTTTTCAGTACAAAGATGTACAAATCTTTGTACAAAGGTTTCAACTTTGCTACACCTTGTTTGGCGTATCTTGAACTGTTAGTTTTTGCAAGTCGACTCCTAGGACTCAAGTGCAAACGTGATACTATATTTTGGTCTACTGCCGAAACTGATGCCACAGAGAGTGTTTTAAAGTTCATACCTCAATCAGTACTTACAAGGCTTGGTTAGTTTGAAACAGTTGGGATAAATTCATTCCAGATGGCAGAACTCCAGACAGAAGATTCCTTGAACCAGAGACTCAAGGCGCTGATACTGGAGTCAGACAAAACAAAACGATGACATACTGCAGAAAGGACAGATAATTTCTGTCCCCCTTAATTAACGACTGAAATGAATATGTATGCCCTCTGATAGGTGTTATATCCCCTTGAACAAGGCCATAGCCAGGATTTTGTTAGGAGGAGGAGACAATTTTTTTCGTTTCACAAAAAAAGCATCACAAATGTGTTTATAGAAATTTTTGTTATGTGTTTACGAGTCGGACAAAAATTTCGGGAGGGGGGCGGGGGAAGGAGTCACCTTTCATCCCTACTGAGTTTTGAATGACATCTCAGGCATAAGCCGACTCAAAATATTTTCGGATTAGCCCTATAAAACTACACCGTAAAGTATAAGACTTTTTGGGGGGGAGCATCTTCATATACATGAGAACCAGTGTTTCTTGAAAATATTTTCAAAATGGAGCCCACAGTTGAAACAAAAACACTACCAAAACAAATCAAATACATTCCCCCAAACTCGCTTTACTTTTTATGAACGCTATGGATATTTCTATATATCGAGAGTTACTTATGGTAAAAATAAGTTTAATTCACTTTAATACTGAGTCAATATCTTTAATAAGCGTATGTTGATACACATATATTTTGAATACATGCATGTATCATGAAAGTATGCATATTATGGACATATATCCTTAAAAGCAAAATCTAAAAATTAAGAGTCTGGAAGCATGTAATAAAGGTATTCCTTTTCTTGCTGATTCTAAAAATGTAGGCTAGTTAGAGACTTAAGTAATAAAGCAAACAAAAAAAAACACAAAAAATTAAAGAATCTCCTCTTTTTCTTCTCAGAAACGGTTGTCTCCCTCTGGGACAACCATAGATTATTCTAGGCTCTCACACAACGTATAATTGCAATACAATACAGGGACAGAATAAGAAATTTATCATTAAATATTTAGCCTCAAATAGCAATTGACATCTCTTATATTGGCAATACTTATGCTTGGATTCTCATGCTTAGAGTTCCACATGCCTGGCTTGACTTAGTCAAAACTGACCATCTACTGGGTTTTGCTACACCAAATTCAACAAATCAGATGGTTTAGAAGTGTAAGCATATTATATAAACTTCATAACAATACCCAAGTACCCAAGCTTTTTTTTAAATTTATCAATGTAGAACCCTAGAAAGACTTTTTTAATGCCTGTATAGGACTAAAAATTATAGTTTTACTTAAAAAATTGCTTAGGTGGTAACATCCGAGGAAGTGAGTCATATTTGATTTTAAGTTTGTTATTGCTCAAAAAATAAAATTTGACTTGAGTAACTTTTTATTAAACTGCAAGCATTATATTAAGGAAAATATAAAATCGATGCGACACTTTGTGTGTCATGGATTCAATTAAGCACAAAATCAAGAAATTTTGAATCTAAAAAGCCAAAAAAAGACAGTAAAATTTCTTAGGGCTAAGAAAGAACTAATAATAGTTTTATTTTAAAAATTAAAGCAGTATTTTAGGAATCTTACATTGTTGAATTTTTATGCAAAAAAAGGGATGTAAAGAACTGAAGTTTAAACAATGACAAAAAAATAAATATTAAAAAAAAATAGTGTCAAGATAGTGTTAGATTGATTTAGCAAACCTACGAAACAGGGACAAGGTAGAAAACAAATCCAAACTTAGCCCACTCAATCCAAGGACGCCTAGTTTCTTGACAATTTTGAGGTTTGGACTTTTTTCCGTTACTTTTAAGTGAATCAAAGGTTAAAGACTTTTGTTAAAAAAAAAATTAAGCTCTTAGCAATTTCATAAACATGAGCGGATACATCAAAATAACCAAATTTTAAAAGATTTTCCCCTGCAGCTTCTACTCTACACTGTGAACACACAAATAAGTTCTGAGACTGCAATGGCTAGACCAACCAAAACAAACAAACAAGAAAAAAAAAACGAGGAAATTTTTCAGCAAAATAGAAAATAGTTTGTTTAATATTCTTTGAAGGATATCCTTAGAAATGAATGTTTAAGGATAAAAGGCCTTTAAGATTAAGGATAAGATCTTACAAAATACAATTTTTTTATCCTTAAAGAGTATTAAAATCCAAAATAAGTGACCTCAGTAAAAACCTCGGCTAAAAATAGTCTTCAGCAACCAAGAAAATTAAATAAAATATAAGAGAATAAAGAAAAACAAAAATAGTGAGAACCAGGAAATGGCAAATATCCGTTTTATCCGGGTTGGTCCTATTTTTATACTAGCCTTTTCTATTACTTATAATTTTATGTTTTGATTTACTCTATTTTGAAGAAAAAAAAATCATCTTTTTTTGTACTGAAGACGGCAGAGCAGAGGTTTTAGCGGAAATATCTGCATTTACCCCATTTAATTGATCTTCTTTTCTTCCCTTTTGATTATTATGAAGAAACAAAACTACATTCTTCTCAGCGCCTCAATACAGAGAAACTTGTAGAATGTCAATAAACCATAGGTAGATAAACCCATGGCAGACATTTCAGTTTTTAGGAGAAAACAAAGAGCTTATTATTTCCAGGCCCCATTATAACTATTAAACTCCATTACAAACTTTGTATTTATACTAGTATTGAAAAAAAGTAAAATACCATCAGGAAGACATGCAGGGGGGAGGGGGCTTCAACTTCCCTAAAATCATAAGAAATTTCCAAAATCCTGGATATTTATTATTCAAAATATCAGATAACTGCTTTTTATCATCGAGCCACCCCCCACCCCCAAAATAAATCCTGCGTGTGTACCTGAATACCATATATTAATTTTTTCTAATTAATGTTTATATGGTATAACATTAATATTTATGATATTAACACGAATTTTTATATATTAATTTTTGGAGAACAGTTTGTTCTAGAAATATTCCTCAATTTATCTCCTAGAGGGGAAGTAGGCATTCAAAAAAGCAAAGTATGGTCAAAAGCAAGATATTTAAACATTTGGGATGTGCATTAAATGATTTAAGATAGAGCAGACATTCTCTATATTGACTCTTAATTACTTTAGTATGTAAAAAAAAAAAAAAAATCTTTTGCATGTTAACTGTTCTCATATCCTTTTATTTTTCTCTGCTTTTAATTGTATTTAGATTATTGAAGATATTGTGCAATAACTGATGCATTTTTTACAAATTATTTCAAGCAATCGACTCTTCTAGAATGTAAGTTTTTTTTAATATTCTTTTTTTTTCAATTTCTGTACCTTTTCTAGTTGGCATTTTTTTTTATCTTCAAAGGGTATTGAGATGTATAAACTAATTATAAATTAGATGGTAGTGGCACCTTTTCTTCTTCTTTTTACAAGCTCGTATATTTTACACAAGAAGATTTGGCATATTTTAGTTTTTCAGACCAGGATCATAATATTACCATTTAAAAAAAAAAACATTTTCTTCTTAATTTACAAAAAATTTCAAGGACTTTTTGCCATGCCATCTTTAAAACCCATCCCTTTACAAAAAGCCAACACAATCAGCAATCTCAGAGCAAAGTTTTTGGTCAGCTTAAAACAATACAGAAATCACAGATAAAAAAAGATACATATAATATTAATTAATAAAACCTCCTAGAGCCTTTTACAACAAAAGACTTGTTTTTCAAACTACCCTTTCTTCTTTTGTTACTCTTTTTTGGGACATAGCCAGAACTCAAGGCAACTTTCCTAGATTCTAAAGGCAACTCAGGTCGATTGAATTCATCAGGTTTTTTGACACGATAAATTCTTACAAGCCAGTGTTCAGTTGTATATGCTTCTTCTAGATAGGTTAGTTCAAAGTTCTTTTTACCAATCACTGCATTCCTGGTTCTATCAAATCCAGCTGGAGAACGATAATCCATCTTCAAGTCACCGAATTTATAATATGACAACTTGTACATTAAACAGTTCAACATAGTTTCAGATGCTTCATTATCAACACGAAATTCACCCCGCTCAGTAAAGTAATTACTTTCTTGAATATCTTTAGGGTGCTCACCTTCAGCAATTCGCACCATCCAGAGAAATTTATTAATGTCATCACCAGAGTAGCCAATAACACCACCGAAAATAACAAGAACATAGTCCACGTTCAATTCAGTCATAATCTTATAAGCTTCACTTTCATTAGATGACATGGCTTTGCCAACTAAAGCAATATGAGAATTATTCCAAGTATTATTATCAACTAAAGTGGTTCTATTTGCCATGCCTGCAATCTGATAACCATAGTCCCACCATGACATTACTGTGGCATCTTCATGGGTATTCTGCCACAGCCAGTAATATGCTTCTCTAAAATCGTCAATAATCTGACGACTTCCATCTTGACCATATGATGCTAAGACAATGCTAGGGCTTGAATAAGCGTTTGATGTCACCCATGTACAATGCACAGCAAACATCATCAGTACCATCATCAATAGTACAAGAGCAAGGCTTCGCACGTTCACTCCAAGGCCTTCATTTTCTTTCACTTGCTCATGTTTCATCTTTCTTAATTTTCCTGCTTTGTCATAAAGATTGCTTTTATCACTTCCATCTTCATCAGACCCACCTTCATCTTTCTGATCATCATCTTCCTTCAAGAACAATCCCAAGAGCTTTGAAAAAGCAATACCACTTAGAATACAGACAACTGGTGTTAATGTTAGCATTAGTCTAACCATAACACCAGCAAAATATACAGCAAACACAGCATAAAGAACGATAAACACCCGTTCTTCGTTCACCTCCTTGACACAGTACCAGAGTCCAACAGGGAAAGCAGCTACTAGCACATGTAAGTCAAAAAAGAAACTGAACCATGTAGTTGGCTGATGTTCAGAAACTGAAGCTATAATTGGAATGTGAATCTTGGCATAACCTGTATCCCAGAGGGAGTAAAATCTTCCGCTCCATGGCGCAATCACACCAGCATAAGTCAATCCAACAACAGTTAGAAAGACAATACCAGCAGCAGCAAATCCAGCAACAGTGAAAAAATACCGAACTTCCGCCTTCTTAAGATTTGATTGCAAAAATTTCAGAACTGCAACAGCATTAATTAAAGCAAAAACACCTGCTGATGCCATATGCTCACTAGTACGAACTGGCTGAAATCCAACAAAAGGGATCTGCATACTCAACAGTGTACCAATTACATAGAATGTACTATATGCAGCATAGACTTTTTCATTACACTTTCCCATCAGCAAAAGAACAAAGACATGGAGTGGTATTAAGTTTATAATAAAAACATAGCCACCCCAAGCAGAAACCATGTAAAAGTAGGATAAAGCTGTCAACACTGACCAATAAACAGAGCCTGTCTTCACAGACTTCACCCACAAGAAGTATGTAAACATCAATGCGAAAATGGCAATCCCTTCATTATCATAGCTTCCTGCCACAGAGCGACTGATGTATCCAGGAACAATGGCAATAAAACAAGCAGCTAATAGTCCAGCGCCAACAGACCACAGTTCTTTGGTTAAAAAGTATGTGGCCAAAGCAGTTAAACCACTAAAAACTGGGGCTAAAAACACACAGATGTCTCTAATGTGCACTGGAATGTTCAAAGTATGCAGGACATAATGGATGGCGCCAGATGTGATCATTAATCCCGGGTATACAGTACCACCAACAATTCTTCCTAGTGGGTACCAGGCTCTTTCATCAAACCAGTTTAAGAAGTTGTACCAGCCGTTTTCAACCATATGAGCAGTAGCTCTGAAAGAACAAAAAAGAAAAATGTATAAAACTAAAATTAAACTATTGGTAACAGTGCAGAAGAGCAGCTTTAACCAACTCTGTTAATTTGGACAGTTGTTGAGTTCGGTAATTGAAACAATAAGGAATAGATCTACAGCCCAAACTAGTGTCCAGGAAGAAGTTATCACTTCTTAACTCCACCTCCTTTCCACTAAAGAAACTTGAAATTTTCTGTAAAGACACAACAGTCTTCAAAGTGTTTGAAGATATTGTATTATCTTCAATATTTTCTTTAAATGAACAAATCATGCATGTCAAAGACACAAGAGTACTCATATCAACCCAGAGTGAGGAATACAGAAAAACTGTGAAGAGGCAGATAGATTATCATCAAGATTTTGCATTTTCAAATTAGGCTTAATGTCTGCTTCTCTTGGATTCTTTGGAAGACTGTTTTTTCAGGATTTGGGTCGGATTTTAAGCAAAATTAGTTTTCTAAACCAAAATTACAACAAAAACTAAAAAGTTATATTTTTAATATCATCTTTCTTCCATTAGAGTCTAATTTTTGTTTAGGGATGATTTTTCGTTTAGGACCTTCACAGGCCCTAAATTGGGCTGTATATTGAATCCTGAAAGTTTCCTTCACCCAGAACTTAAATTTGTCCGCTTCAGGAGAGAAATCATTGTACTGAAGGGATGTAGCACAGCAACTAGAATACACTTTCTGGGGAGGCTCCCAAAACCTTAGATTAGGCTGCAGGTCCATTTGTAAATGTTTCAACTTTTATTTCAGTGACTAGCACCTAATCTGCACTTATACCATACCTTTTTAACTTTAAATATAAAGTGCTGGAATGCAATTCCAGAATATTCGGGATACAATAATAATCTCTGAGAAGCAACTTCTCTCTTTACAGATGCTAGGGTCATATGCGCCAATGAGGAGAAACAGGTGGAAGGTTAGATTATTCCCCTTGGTTCGTTTTACTTCAATATATCTTATATTTTTTTTTATATTTTGACATGTTACAGCAGGCCTGCTCAATTTCAAATGAAAGGACAGCCCAATTACATCAAAGAGAATATGTGTAGTATAAAAAATGGGAAGAAAACTAGCCAATATAATGATTTATTTATATTATTTTATCTAAATTTAACGTGATGAATTCAGTTTATTTCAGCCACTTTTTTTTAAACATTATTATTTCTAGCCGTAATTATACAATCAAGTGATACAATAGAAAACGGTGAAAGAACATTGCTGCAAAAGACAGACAAAAAGACATGCACAGAAAGACAATACTAAAACATTGGAAAATATTTTTGGCAGGCTTAAACCCTCTCTAAAACATTACCACCAGTAACTAACATACGTCAATACTCTCATTTCAAATAGCAAAAAAACAGCATTTAGAATTTATTTATTTTACTATAGTAATAGCTACTGGTAATTTATATTTTTCAAATTTTAAAGCTAAAACAAACAAAATAGACCTTCTTTTACTCACTGAATTGTTAAATCTTGATAATAATTTTCTTTTAAATGCCACTAGTTTAACTCACATTTGATTGGCACATGTATATTAGTATTTATTTATTGAACTCTGTTAAAAGCTATATATTTGTCAGATTTTATAGTTAAAACAAAAGAATGAATATATCTCGTTATAGTCATCAAAATGTTTCAAAGTTCAACACTGCTTTCTTTAAAATAATACTACTTCTAACTATTTCCATTCCTACTGATAATAAAAGACATACCGCGTTGACAACGCGGTACAATTATACCGTTTTTAGTACAATTTAGAGATCTTGGTACAATACAGTGAAATTGAAAATTTGTTGGTGCAGTACAAATTTTCCAATAATGTACATTTTGGTTTTACTTGCTCCTTTATGAATCAGATATCTGTTCAAATTTTAGTTTATCAAAAAATTTCTTCTGTTATGAAATATTTTTAACCCTGTTCAAATTAATCTTTCATGATACAATTGGTCGGAAAACTGGCACAGGTTATTTCAAAGCATTGGCAACACTGCGTACATCTTCATATTTATTTCTTTTACTACAGTAATAGCAATGTATTTGTGAAACTTCCGAATCAAAGCAAACAAAAGTTGCCTCTTTTTGGCTAAAGTAAGGAGAAACATTAAAACTCAAAACAAACAGAAATTATCCTGTATATGGGGGGGGGGGGCACCCATTCCTCAACACTCACTCTTTAAACTAGTATTAAAGTTATTCAAAAATAATTCTCATTCAAATTCAACAGCCTTTGTGTTTCAGGAGTTATTCTTAAGAATTGGGACAAAAGTCAGTCAATTGGGACTAGAGTAAAGAGCAAGGGATGAGGAAGGGGCAGCCTCCCTCATCTATAGAATCATTTCTCTTTGCCTTAATTTTTAATGTTAGTCCTTACTTTCAGTTGAAAAAACTTGTTTGTTCATTAATTTCTGACTGTTTTCCAAATCATACCAGGAAATGACCCTGCACTTTGAAACCCCCCCCCCCCATTAAAAATTCCCCTGGTAAATTTTGTATGTTTCCCAATATCAAATACCATGTCTAAACAATGGGCAAATTAGCATACTTATAGCTTTCCGTTAACATCACTTGAGTTTTTTGGGGTGTTTTTCACCTTTTTTGAAAATTGGGCAAATTTTTTCAGGATCATAGCATTTGATGAGCAACGTTAAACTTAATGAATTTTATTTATTGGGAATCAGCATAAAAAGCCAATTCTTTTTATGTATTGTTTTCGAAATTATTTTTTTAGAGTTCAAGTTACTATTGGACTGAATTGCTCCTTCCATACAGTTAGTTATTGCAAACTGTTTGATTTGTTATATATTATTCAAAGTTAACTGTTTGATGTGAAATTGGGATTATAAATGCCTTAGATTTGGAATGATCTATCTTAAATGGCTAATTTAGACACATGGCAAAATAATCAGCCCTAAAGGCATCTATTCAGAGCCATAGCCAGTGAAGGAGGCTAGACCCTCCCCCGCCTCCTTCCCTTACCAAAATATTTATGTGTGTGGTTTTTATTTGAAGCATTAAAGATAAATAAATAAGAAAACGATGGTACTGAATCAGATGGTAGCTTATATAAGTTTCTCTTTGGGTTTTCCAGATAAATTGAAATATATTTCTTTAATTGTGCTTTTTTTGTGGGAAATAAAGACATCAGAAGATAAATTAATTTTTGCTAATCAATTTAAAATATGTACAATAAGCCATTCCATTAGTCAACACCCTTAACACTACTTAGATTCATTTTATTGTTAAAACGGAGTAGCTAAAATTGGCTATCAAATCATCTTCCCTAAAGCATTTAACTTTCATTGAACTCCTAGTTTATTACAATAAGGCATGAGAAAGTCAATTTTCTCCAAGATATGGAGATCTTCCACGCTACCCCTAATCCTCAAAAATAAAAGCCCAAAGATAAGCCACCATCATTTGGACCCATACGCATAATCTTAACCTAGGCAGTGATAGAAAAAATGATTCATATTTACCTCCTATAACTTGCTGAAAAACCCTTGACACAAAAAGGCTTCAAAAAGCACTAGTCTACCTGTCAATAAATATATTTTCCACCTCACTAACCCCATAAAGGAAATTTCTTTAACAATAATGTTTCCTAGATTTTTAGTGGATGCATGAGAACCACTTGCTTCTTGTAAACTAGTAAAACTTGAAGTGATGTTGATAATAATATGCATTTGTTTGCTGAGGATGAAGGTTACAGGACTGAACTTAAGATGGGTTCCTCCAATTTCATACAACCAAATACTGTATTTTGCACCTTGGTCCTAACAACCTGAAGGCTACCAACTCAAGTTACATGCCATCACTAAAAAAGGGAACAACTAGAGAGTAGAGAGGGGGAAAGAGACCATGGCGTCATCATCAAAACAAGTTAAGGTTTCACAGGCATTCCAGCACATGATTTCCCATGCAAATTCTAGTCTTGGCCCATTAAAACAGACCATCAGTAGCCAATAGGTAAATAATTTTCACAAAATTGTATAGGCTCTTGTTAGACCCATCTTGATTTTGGCATGTGACTTGCTGGTCTTTTATATATGCAAGATGTGGGGCTCATTAAAAATCTTCAGAGGTAAGCAACAAAGGGCACAATTGGCTTTATATGAAGACTGCATCAAGCAACTGGAGCTACTTACACTTGTCTACAGATGCAGGCATATTGATCTAATGCTCACTTATGAACTTCAAGAAGAAGTCTCTACCATTTTCAGCAGCAGTCACACCGCTAGCCACTATTATACAGGAGGACACTACAAGAAGCTGCCCAAGTTAAGGTCCCAATTGACAACATGTCAATAATATTTCTCAAGAAGAGTCACAAACCACTGGAATCGAATGAAGGACTCAAATGTCAGCACTCCCTTTATCCACTCTTCCAAATGCCATCATGACAAGGAGTGGGAGAAGAGGCAGTGAATGTTTTACTGGGAGGCATCAACTCAAGAGCAATATAGATTTAGACAACATTAAAGCTCTCACATGGATTAATGTGATGTGAGAGGACTGACTTGGTATATCCTATGATGTATTTCTTTTTATTTAGCTCAAAAGGGTAAAGTCTCTTATATAGTCTTGAATCCATAGAAGTTATTCTACTGCCATGAGGCTAGAGGATTTGTTTGCTTCAAAATGGAAAAATGTTTTATATAGCCTATTTATTAGTTTATATGCATTAATAAAATCCTCTTGCTTATACCTTTATACTAAGACTGGTATTTTAAGTACTGATAGTCTCTCAGGGTGTGGCTTGTGTCTAAGACTGTGTACAAGTTTTTTAGCATAATAATAGATGTTTTCCATGGTTGTCATATCCTTTTTGAGCTGAAATGCAGCAAAAATTGAAACATATTCAAGTTTATGCCTGCCAAACGATTTGTACAACTTGGCTAAGATTGCTGCTTCATGACTAGACATTTTCTGCATTATATATTTTAACTGAGGGTCAGATATTACACCCACATCTTTCTCTGCATCTGTCATGCTTATATTATGTATTACATCATTACTACTTGTCAATGTTTAGGTTAAACATTCCTAGAGTAAATGGCTGCAATTGAGTCAATGACTCCCTATCATCACTAACCAGCACCTCTACAGGATTATTCTTTATTTTGCTGGACAAAGCATTTTAAGGAAACTTAAGCTAGAGTTGTATTTTACAATATGCAGAAGCTTGCATTTGGATATAGTGACCTTCAAGCTTCAGATTAGTTGCAAATTGAGTTGATGTCACTCTGCAGAGCTACTGTCTGTTCTTTAAGCATGGCCTATAGCATGGAAGTCATCTATGCAACATAATTACCATGTGCTTGTCCATGCTGTGCTTATTGTAGTTGTCTTACTATGTGCCTTGTATATTTGCCTTGCTTAGCTCACATAATTTTGTAGGTGCTTGGTTTTTATTTTTTAGGTAAAAGCTTGATACTTGCCAAAATGTTACATGGTGCCAGAAGTAGTCAACAGCCACAGATAGCACACCACACCCAAAACTAGACTGGCATGGATTAGACCTCACAGCAGCAGGGAAAAGATTAAAAACCCATTGTGAATTGCTGTTCAAAGACCTGTTGAATGGTAACAGAGAGATAGTGCAGTGCTCCTATCTGCAGTTTTGGGTTGGTGACAAAGGTCATGATATTTGCAGTACTTAGAAACTATCAAAAAGCCAGCAAAACAAAATAAAAGTATCACTGGACAAGTTTGGTGAACATATTGGACCATTAGAAAGCCAAATAGTCAGCAAATTCAGATTCCACAAAAGTAACCAAGGACAAAAGTCTAAAGAAAAGTATGTGGCCCATCTAAACATGATTGTAAAAGACTGTGAATTTAGTGAGTACACATATGAAATGATTTGTGATAGGTTTGTTTTTGGTGTAAAAGATGACAAAACTTGTGAGAAATTGCTTAGTGAAGATGGAACTCTAACGTTGATGTGAGCTATTCAGATCTGCAGATCTGTGGAAACAGTGCAAGAAACACAAGAAGAGATTATTACATAATGAACCCCCTAGGGTAAAGCACAAAAAGGGAGTTCTGAAAAAATCACATGGCCATCCTGACTGCTATTTTTGTGGCTTGGCATACTCAGAGTATCATAAGGTCCCTGCAAAAAGAAAGAAACATAGTATATATGGTAAAACGAACCATTTTGCTAAAGTTTACAAAAACAAAGCTATGGATCAGGTTTCCAAAGATAAAAGGGAATCCTCCAGTAAGTTTATTATCAGCTGTGTTAGAAACTTAGTAATAGATAATTCAGCTGCTTCTGATGTCAGCTTATATCTAGAGGAAAAAGCAGTGGATGTAATCTTCAAGATTGATACAGGTGATGAAGCAAATGTTTTTCCTTACAGAGAATATGAAAAGATTATACCCTGACCAAAATATAACAGTACAAACAATGTGCTAACTAGCTACAGGGGAGGGGGGGGCAAGCTACCAGTGAATGGAACTTGTCATCTTCTGAGAGATGTTAGGCAAGATTCTGCTCCTTACTTCTGTCCCATGTATGGAAAAGAGGAAGCTTTGGTTCATTTTGTGGGGAAGTGTAGTGAATTGATAGATTTAAGAAAAGAATTGTTTGGGGTTGAGGTTTGGGAGAGAGATGAGATAATAAATTTATTAGCAAGAAAAGATATGGGAGGCATAAAGAGACTCGGAAGGTTACTAATGATGGGTATAGAACATAAAGAAGGGTTTTTTGAAGATTAGGGATGAGGGTGATAGTTCACTAGCCTAGATTATACTTTTGTGCTATTTCAAGTTTGTATGAAAGTGTCTTTGTTTTTGTGACCACAACCCTTTGGGCTTTTGTGTCAATAAATTCTATTCTATCCTATTGAAGGACTGGGATAGTATATCCCAGAGACACAATTCTACATAGTAAATATAAAGAATTAGGTCTTGTTAACACAGGTTAAAGAAAAAACACAGGCTAACACAGAGTATGTAGGAAAAACATCTAGGAATCTTACTGTTTGATTAGAAGTTTGAAGTTTTAGCCGAAAAGGGTATAAACTCCAATTTTCTGAAATTAGACCACTTTCACTTACAAATTTGACAAAAAAAGTTACCTGTTTTTGATGTTAGTTGGAACCCACATGTTGAAATAATTGGGGAATACTTGTGGGCAGATCCTTGTGCATTGGACATGCCTATTCTTTTTACTTTATTTCTTATTTTCTCTCAACTTTGTTTAATGTATAAATGTATAAAACACTATTCTGATAGTGGAAGAAAAAACTGAAAAATTGTCTCAGGTATAGGAACAAAATTGGATAATCATATGGAGTTTTTCACATTTCTGCATATATGCCACAAGAATTGTATCTCTAAATGCTATCTGGAATGGGTCACTTCTTCTCAGATTTAATGGTTTAGCAAAGATTTCATTGTTGTCCCCACTGCCCTCAGTTAGACAAACTAAGCAAAAAATCAGCCCAGATTGTTCAGAGACTGATGACCAAGGTATTTTTGCACAAGACAGACCGGTACTTAGCTCTTCTGGAGTACAAAAACACTCCTATTAATGGTCTAGTATCACCAGCTGAACTTCTGATGAGTTGCAAATACAATTTTTGGTATTAAAACAGGAGGAGAAACTAATCCTAAAAACAGTGGAGCCCAAACTGTTCAGACATGCACAAGAAATATCTCAACAGTACCAAGCCAATTGGTATAATAAATCTTCTAGACAGTTGTAAACTCTTTCCCCTAGAGATATGGTTTGTTCAAGTAAGACAAAACCTCACACTGACAAAAAGGGAACATTTTGAAGCTACATGGGCCATCCCTTCACTTGTTTATTTTGAAGCTGGATAATTCACAAACCTATGAGTGCAACTAATGTTTTTTAAGAAAAGATTTGAACAGCAACTTGATTCCTACTTGCCAGCTACATATTTGAATGATGAAGCACTGAATCCTCTGAATATGCCATAATAGCAGGGGACACCAACAGCAGCAACAGAAATATGCCTGTAGAAGTCCAGTTCCCACAGCTGCTTTTGGGGTCAGAGCAAAATCAGAACCATTCCAAAGAGATCAGCAGCAACATAGATGCTACACAGGTGTGTGAAAGCTGCCAGTAGCATAATTCCAAAAGCTGCCAGCAGTTTAGCAGCACAACTCATGTTTTGACAGCTTTGCTTTGAGTAAAAAATATTTTCATATGTAAAATTTGCAGAAAAGTAACAAATGTAACTTAGTATAGCTTGCAGTAAGAAATATTGATAGATTTCTGAATTGTAATTAATAAAATAATCTAATTCAGTGGCAAGCTGTATACTAGCCATAAATATCATGCTTCTTAATTTTATATGTACCATTTTATCAAAAGTACTGTATCATATTTACTCTAATTCTGCTAGTGGAGTATAGTATTCAAAATCTGAAGTATACTGTATATAGCTTACTGTTGTTACTTTATGGATGGATTTGTACAGTCCACTGCCATTGGTATTATAAAAATAATACATGCCCAACTGTATGCTTGATACTAATTGATCACTACACAACAACTATAAAAAGCATCATTTGATTTTCTGGGAGAACAATATTGATTGGCAGTCTGGAAGTCACAAGCATTATGAAGCTGTGATATTAGTTTTTGCCCTAATCTAATCCCCAAAATAAACAGAGAAGAGCTGCTACATTGTAGTGTGGCTGTTTTGGGCTACCAATCTTCCACGTTCCAGCTTTCCTATTACCTGCTATAATTATATATATACTTTGATATCTACCAACTCTTTTTAGTTTCTTTCAACTGACAAATAAACAATTTTAAGAGAATTTGGCTATACATACAAGATTTGGACAAATATTCACTTTCAGTTGAAGAGAAGTGGGATAAGTAAAAACTTGTCCACAAGGATGAAGGATAACAATGACTTAAAGCTAAATTTTCACATAGCAACATCAAAACTCAATGAGCTTTTAGTTTGAACAAATTTTAAAAATTAGCAGTGTTAGAGCTCACTCACAAAGCAGGATAGTAAGTAAGTTCTCTAAATACATGCTCTGTACTAATATACACACAAAAATCAATTATCTCAAAATGGAAAAAACCTGTAACATTATATTTGGAGAACAAAAAGAGACAGTAATCATGAAATGTAACACACTTTCAGGAGTTTGTAAATGAGCTATATTTACAGTTGAACACAAAGGATTTATGTTGTAATTTGGCTGGTCATCAATGGTGTTTCTGTTGAAAAGTTGCCAGATAGGTGTTTGTTGTTATCTTTTATAGATTTTACCCAGGGAACTTAAGGGCTGGGCAAACATAGCTGATTTCAGGAACTGATTTCCAAATAAGTGTCAATTTTAAAGGAAATCAGTGTTGATTTGAGGTTGAAAAATTATCAACAGATTTACAAAATCAGTGCTGATTTTCATCATGATCATCACCAAAAAATAGGGATACAAATAAATAGTCAGCCAGAGGTATCTGTGGTGAAAGACCCAACTACTGAGCTTGAGAATTAAACTGAGAACAAAGCTAAGATTAATCAAGTAACTATTAATAGACTCCAGTTGACTATTTGTGTCCATGATTTTTTGTTTTGAAAATTTTGTACAATAAATTTTTCTTTCAACCAAATTTTTCTTATCGCTTTTGTTTGTCCACTGATGCTGAAATCAATTCCTGAAATCAGCTATGTGTGCCTAGCCCTTTAATATTAAGCAGATACGTTGAAGAAGTGATACTTGAATACATTATATATACACAAAGTACAAGATTAGGAGCCTGTTGTCTATGTTTAGAAAAGATACTTTTAAATATGGGTATATGTCTGAGACTAGACACTGTCCGTATACTGGGGGCCTTACCCTAGGACTTTTTTTCAGTTAGGCTATAGTCCATTTAGACTAGAGAGCTAAGATTTGCAAAACTTAGCAATAAAGAATTTAGCAGAATTCAGAAACAGCAAATTACCTTTTAGAATAAAGGTAATAACCTTGAAAACACATTGAGTTTGAATGGGAATGAAATTGTTAATATGCCTAATTACTGTAATTATTTAGGTTACCAAGCTGTTATGGTAAATTTTTGACAGTTCATATTATTGACTTACAAATAAAGTGAACATAACACT
Source organism: Artemia sp. Qi Xiang Cuo (assembly GCF_049724085.1). Lineage (NCBI taxonomy): Eukaryota > Metazoa > Arthropoda > Branchiopoda > Anostraca > Artemiidae > Artemia > Artemia sp. Qi Xiang Cuo. The sequence continues at coordinate 59,821,059 of NC_142804.1, read as the reverse complement.
TGATGCCTTTTTTTATGCTCTTTACAAATATAATAGGGCCTAGTTGAATATATCAGAACTTCAAATTTACCCACCCCCAGTACTTAGCCTATCCATTATGTTACACACTGCTATATAGGGTAAGACACCCAGTAGTCGGCCACCTGCCTATTCTCGGACATAATCTTTTATACTATTTTAATCACTATTTACAATGAGCTGTTTGTATGTCCGAGTTTAGGCAGAATTGTCACTTGTTAGTAAATTCAAAAATAGGAGGTGCTGTACAAGTGAAACTATTTGAATTAGTAACCTACTTGTTCAGAAATTCTTCAGAAATTTTTAGATACAAAAATTAAGTTTCTAGGTGGTATAATACAGTAATTAGAGTAGTTTAAATGTCAAAAAATTTTCAAAGTGATTAAAGTGTCCGACTACTGGGTGTCTTACCACTGTATTGGGAAACCCTAAAGGAAACCAGTAAAATGGGTATTTGCAATAGAGAAATGGATTGCAAAGAGTGTTTTCTCAATTTATTTACAATACTTAAACTAGGTCTATTGTTTTTGGGGGTTTAAGGGGGGGGGAGGTACCTAGGTTAGGGGGTGGATAAATTTGAATTTCCAATAGAAGCAATTATCTAGAGGAAAAGTTTTAGCCAAAAAGGGTATAAACTCCAATTTTCTGAAATTAGACCACTTTCACTTACAAATTTGACAAAAAAAGTTACCTGTTTTTGATGTTAGTTGGAACCCACATGTTGAAATAATTGGGGAATACTTGTGGGCAGATCCTTGTGCATTGGACATGCCTATTCTTTTTACTTTATTTCTTATTTTCTCTCAACTTTGTTTAATGTATAAATGTATAAAACATTTATATAACTATTCTGATAGTGGAAGAAAAAACTGAAAAATTGTCTCAGGTATAGGAACAAAATTGGATAATCATATGGAGTTTTTCACATTTCTGCATATATGCCACAAGAATTGTATCTCTAAATGCTATCTGGAATGGGTCACTTCTTCTCAGATTTAATGGTTTAGCAAAGATTTCATTGTTGTCCCCACTGCCCTCAGTTAGACAAACTAAGCAAAAAATCAGCCCAGATTGTTCAGAGACTGATGACCAAGGTATTTTTGCACAAGACAGACCGGTACTTAGCTCTTCTGGAGTACAAAAACACTCCTATTAATGGTCTAGTATCACCAGCTGAACTTCTGATGATTTGCAAATACAATTTTTGGTATTAAAACAGGAGGAGAAACTAATCCTAAAAACAGTGGAGCCCAAACTGTTCAGACATGCACAAGAAATATCTCAACAGTACCAAGCCAATTGGTATAATAAATCTTCTAGACAGTTGTAAACTCTTTCCCCTAGAGATATGGTTTGTTCAAGTAAGACAAAACCTCACACTGACAAAAAGGGAACATTTTGAAGCTACATGGGCCATCCCTTCACTTGTTTATTTTGAAGCTGGATAATTCACAAACCTATGAGTGCAACTAATGTTTTTTCAGAAAAGATTTGAACAGCAACTTGATTCCTACTTGCCAGCTACATATTTGAATGATGAAGCACTGAATCCTCTGAATATGCCACAATAGCAGGGGACACCAACAGCAGCAACAGAAATATGCCTGTAGAAGTCCAGTTCCCACAGCTGCTTTTGGGGTCAGAGCAAAATCAGAACCATTCCAAAGAGATCAGCAGCAACATAGATGCTACACAGGTGTGTAAAAGCTGCCAGTAGCATAATTCCAAAAGCTGCCAGCAGTTTAGCAGCACAACTCATGTTTTGACAGCTTTGCTTTGAGTAAAAAATATTTTCATATGTAAAATTTGCAGAAAAGTAACAAATGTAACTTAGTATAGCTTGCAGTAAGAAATATTGATAGATTTCTGAATTGTAATTAATAAAATAATCTAATTCAGTGGCAAGCTGTATACTAGCCATAAATATCATGCTTCTTAATTTTATATGTACCATTTTATCAAAAGTACTGTATCATATTTACTCTAATACTGCTAATGGAGTATAGTATTCAGAGTCTGAAGTATACTGTATATAGCTTACTGTTGTTACTTTATGGATGGATTTGTACAGTCCACTGCCATTGGTATTATAAAAATAATACATGCCCAACTGTATGCTTGATACTAATTGATCACTACACAACAACTATAAAAAGCATCATTTGATTTTCTGGGAGAACAATATTGATTGGCAGTCTGGAAGTCACAAGCATTATGAAGCTGTGATATTAGTTTTTGCCCTAATCTAATCCCCAAAATAAACAGAGAAGTGCTGCTACATTGTAGTGTGGCTGTTTTAGGCTACTAATCTCCCATGTTCCAGCTTTCCCATTACCTGCTTTAACTGTATGTACACCTTAATATCTAACAGCCCTTTTAAGATTCTTTCAACTGACAAATAAACAATTTTAAGAGAATTTGGCTATACATACAAGATTTGGACAAATATTCACTTTCAGTTGAAGAGAAGTGGGATAAGTAAAAACTTGTCCACAAGGATGAAGGATAACAATGACTTAAAGCTAAATTTTCACATAGCAACATCAAAACTCAATGAGCTTTTAGTTTGAACAAATTTTAAAAATTAGCAGTGTTAGAGCTCACTCTCAAAGCAGGATAGTAAGTAAGTTCTCTAAATACATGCTCTGTACTAATATACACACAAAAATCAATTATCTCAAAATGGAAAAAACCTGTAACATTATATTTGGAGAACAAAAAGAGACAGTAATCATGAAATGTAACACACTTTCAGGAGTTTGTAAATGAGCTATATTTACAGTTGAACACAAAGGATTTATGTTGTAATTTGGCTGGTCATCAATGGTGTTTCTGTTGAAAAGTTGCCAGATAGGTGTTTGTTGTTATCTTTTATAGATTTTACCCAGGGAACTTAAGGGCTGGGCAAACATAGCTGATTTCAGGAACTGATTTCCAAATAAGTGTCAATTTTAAAGGAAATCAGTGTTGATTTGAGGTTGAAAAATTATCAACAGATTTACAAAATCAGTGCTGATTTTCATCATGATCATCACCAAAAAATAGGGATACAAATAAATAGTCAGCCAGAGGTATCTGTGGTGAAAGACCCAACTACTGAGCTTGAGAATTAAACTGAGAACAAAGCTAAGATTAATCAAGTAACTATTAATAGACTCCAGTTGACTATTTGTGTCCATGATTTTTTGTTTTGAAAATTTTGTACAATAAATTTTTCTTTCAACCAAATTTTTCTTATCGCTTTTGTTTGTCCACTGATGCTGAAATCAATTCCTGAAATCAGCTATGTGTGCCTAGCCCTTTAATATTAAGCAGATACATTGAAGAAGTGATACTTGAATACATTATATATACACAAAGTGAAAGATTAGGAGCCTGTTGTCTATGTTTAGAAAAGATACAGATATTTTAAATATGGGTATATGTCTGAGACTAGACACTGTCCGTATACTGGGGGCCTTACCCTAGGACTTTTTTTCAGTTAGGCTATAGTCCATTTAGACTAGAGAGCTAAGATTTGCAAAACTTAGCAATAAAGAATTTAGCAGAATTCAGAAACAGCAAATTACCTTTTAGAATAAAGGTAATAACCTTGAAAACACATTGAGTTTGAATGGGAATGAAATTGTTAATATGCCTAATTACTGTAATTATTTAGGTTACCAAGCTGTTATGGTAAATATTTGACAGTTCATATTATTGACTTACAAATAAAGTGAACATAACACTTGATGCCTTTTTTTATGCTCTTTACAAATATAATAGGGCCTAGTTGAATATATCAGAACTTCAAATTTACCCACCCCCAGTACTTAGCCTATCCATTATGTTACACACTGCTATATAGCCTACTGTATTGGGAAACCCTAAAGGAAACCAGTCAAATGGGTATTTGCAATAGAGAAATGGATTGCAAAGAGTGGTTTCTCAATGTATTTACAATACTTAAACTAGGTCTATTGTTTTTTGGGGTTTAAGGGGGGGAGGTACCTAGGTTAGGGGGTGGATAAATTTGAATTTCCAATAGAAGCAATTATTATATTCAAAAAGAGCATAAAAAAGACACTGTGTGGTAGGCCTAGGCTATGTTCACTTTATTCCTAGGCTAAGTCAATAATATGAACTGCCAAAAATTTACTGCTGTTTGTATTTAACATTAATATCAGGAACATTGTTGCTTTGGGATCATAACATTATATAGTTTTGTTGTATGTAAATTATTCATGTGTGTAGGCTTATTTCTTGCTAATCAATCTTACTCTTCAATACCTTATAGGCTACTACTTATGGTGTAATTATACTGTAATGATTTTGATTTTATAATGATTTTGTTTGTGGATTTTGAAAATAAATTAGTACTAGGGTACTAATTGCTGAAATACATAGCTGAGGAGGTTTAAAAGGACATATAAGAATTAAGATAAGCTAGGCTACAAACCTGTAGTTAAACCAGGGGTCAAATTCATGGATGATGCTTTCAAAGCGAATAACAGCAAATAATCTTGATGAAAATCCAGCAATGCAGGCCAAAGTTAATACTATGAATATAATTAGACTAAGGGAGCCAGTGACTCCAGAATCATATATCTTCTTGGTGGCCAGGAGTGCCATTTTGCTAGAAAATGACCCGGAATTTTAACGAAGCTTAATGTACTTCTTACAGAAACTGCTGAAAGACAGTAGCTGCGTTCGTTTTCACCGTTCGTCGTTCTGAGTACTAAAAAGATTTTCTCGGTTTTACTCTTAAATTGCGTTTTATTTCGCCGTTCTAAGAACTTCGTTTTAACTGAAAAAACGGCTTAAAAATTTATCTGGCTTTCCTTAGCCAGATAAATTTCAAAGTCACAGATAAAATTTCAATCAACCAGCACAACAAAAATGGAAAATATACTTGTGAATGTAGCAAAACAAACAATAGAGTTACTAGAGGAAAGTGACTGTTGAGTGACTGTTGCACCGTTCTATAGAGTGCAAATGGGCACTCTTGCTTTTGAATGCTTATGAATGGGCATAGACATTAAATTAGTTGAAATGGGGGTGCATTCCTAAATAGTGGACTCTACATAGGGACACATGTTAAGAAAATATTTTTTACTCCATAATATGGACAATACTCATAGTTGTGGCACTTAGCCTAACACTTAATCAGCCGAATTTCCTTTCTAAATTTTAAGCTTAAGACGTTTGAAAAACTGAACATATTCCTAAGGGTATTGAAACCTGGGGTTAGCTGGAGTTTCTTAGTATTAGTTGTGATCTAAGATATCTAGAAATTCCTCTCATGATGTTTCCAAGTGACCCCTAAGGAATTTTTGTAAGTTTGGAAAGCAATTTATCCCAAAAATGCTTCCAGAACTTTCTGAAGATTTCAAAACTGTGGCACATATACGAAAAACAAATCGCTACAATTTTTTAGATGAAAGACCCCATCAACATAATCTACAAAATTAAATATCAATAAACTTGTTTTCTGTCATGTTTTTTTTATTTTAAAACTTGGCGCCCAAAAGTAAAACTAAAGTTGTTGAACGGAGTATGACGCTCAGTTCGTCGTTCTAAGAACGTCGGCACTAAGAACAAAGAACGGCATTTCAAAGAACGGCTTATAAGCGAAACATTTCATAGAACGGCGAAAACGAACGGCTTAATTGTAATACCGAGGATTTGATTTCCATAGAACGACGAAAACGAACGCAGCTAGTATTTTGCAAGGTTGCCAAAGCACAAGTAATCCTTTTTCGCGATTAAATAAAAAAACAAGTTTTTTTTTAACTGACAGTAGGGAACGACGTTAAAACTTAAAACGAACAGAAATTATTCCGTATATGAAAGGGGCTGTCCCCTCCTCAACGCCTCGCTCTTTACGCTACAGTTATTTATTGTTAAAAAAAAATATAGCTGTGAGAAATTCAAACTTTAGCGTAAAGAGCGAGGCGTTGAGGAGGGGACAGCCCCTTTCATATACGGTTTTAAGTTTTAACGTCGTTCCTTACTTTCAGTTAAAGAAAACCTTTTTTTTAATTTAATTTTTGAACGTTTTTGAATTAATGCAGGTTTTTATTTTGGCTCACCATACATGAATAATTAAAACAAAATTTGCATATTAATTTTCCTTTTATTTGGTTAAATGGCTTTCTCAAAACTTGTTTAATTTTATTTACGAACGTTATTATTAGTATTAAATATACGTACCGTAACTTACGAATTAACTTACGTAACGAACTTCTTTATTCATATATTCTTAATACGTATATTAGGGGGTTCGCCCCCTAGTTAATACCTTGCTCTTTAAGCTAAAGTTCGAATTTTGTTCCAATTCTCTAAAAATAACCCCTTAATCACAAAGGCCGTTAATTAGAATAAATAGCTCTTATGAAAGTACTAAAAAATCTTTGGCTTAAAGAGCGAGGTATTGACTAGGGGTTAAACCCAATTCTATACGTAATATTTTCTGTTCGTTTTAAGTTTTCATGTTGCTCCTTACTTTCAGTTGAAAAACTTGTTTTTTTATATTTAATTTCTGATCTTTTTTTTAAATAATGCTGGGAAATCCGACGCCCCCTTCATAGAAAATGTCTCCTCCCCCATGAAAACTTCCGTCATGGAAAGGTCCTACCACATAACCCCCGACACCCCCCGCCCTCCCCCCACTACCGGAAAAAATCCCCCCCTGAAAACGTCTGTATACTTTCTAATACCCAATACTATATGTTAACATTGAGTAAAGTTCATAACTTTCAGCCCTCCCCCTGGGGACTTCGGGGGGTTAAGTCATCCTAAGAGACATAGTTATCGTATTTTGGACCACGCTGAACAAAATGGCTATCTCAAAATTTCATCGGGTGACTTTGGGAAAAAATGAGCGTGGGAGGGGGCCAAGTGGATCTCCATTTTTTTTGTCATTTAAAAGGGCACTAGAAATTTTAATTTCCGTTCCAATGAGCCCTCCCACAATATTCTAGGAACACTGGGTCGATAAGATCACCCCTGGAAAAAAAAATAAAATAAACACGTATCCGTCATCTTTCTTCTGGCAAAAAAGGCAAAATTCCACATTTTTGTAGATAGGAGCTTGGAAACTCTACAGTAGAGTTTCTCTGATACGCTGAATATGATGGTGTGGTTTTCATTAAGGTTCTATAGCTTTTAGGGGGTCTATCCCCTTTTTCTCGAAAATCAGCCAAGTTTTCTCAGGTGCTTAGTATTTGATGGGTAGGACTAAACTTGATGAAACTTGTATATTTGAAATCAGCATTAAAATCTGATTCTTTCGATGTATCTATTGGTATCAAAATGCCGTTTTCTAGAGCTTTGGTTACCATTGAGCCGGGTCGCTCCTTACTTACAGTTCATTACCACGAACTGTTTGAAAGAAGTAGTTCGGCCACAATAGTGATAGATAAAAGTATATTTTTTTCATCTGTTATTTCAACCCAATTTAGGTAGATACAAGAATAGAGACTTTATTCTTGGAAATTTGTTCAGTCAAATTTTTTGACCTGGAATCATTTTATATTTTAAGCTTTGAGAGTGGTTACAACAGACCATTCGGTCCCTGAGTTATGGTAAATCACTTAAGGGTCAAGATAACCGTGCAGCCTGGACTATGGTAAAGTCAACCACAGTTCTTACGAAGTATGTGCTTCTTTGGCAGTGTGGAGAAGTGTTTGAAATTAATTAATAATTTATAACTGTGTTTGCATAGTTTTGCATTTACAATCTGTATCTGAACTCCAAGCACAAAATCAATGGCTACAGAGGCTGCAGAATAAAACAAAAGCTTGCCTTCAAGAAATTTACTATCACTACTTGCCAATATTGATATATAGTCGCTATGCCATTTCTGTTAATTTTCAGAGGAACTTAAACATAACGCCTTTCAAATAAAACAAGACCACCTTCGTCAGAAATCCAAAGCCCATAACTGAAGTTCCCAACATCCTTGAGAGTGTGCTTGGACCTTGGGTTCATGTTGACTTGATTACCTGACTGTCCAAACATCAAAGCTTGCTTTTTTTCAAAATTGGAAAATGTCTGGAAATAAAACCCTAGCCTCATTAAAGTTAATTTAATTGGCACAAAAATAAATAAAATTATAAATACGAAAAGTACCCTTAGAACTTGTTTAAGGAGTTTGAAGAGAGTGTTTTTTCAAAAACCCTAAGACCAAATTTTTTAAAAAATTAGGAAGCTCATTCGTGAAATTTCCATGTCTTAAAGTTACTGCACGTTCTGGTTATAGGAGTTACGAAAAGCCAACTACAGGATTTTGAGGGTGAACGAAAGAGTAGTTTTGACTATGGACGGTAAAACACAAACTTTCGAACAAACTCTTAGTATAGACCGACGTCACGCACTTCTATGGTGAAATTGATGTTCAATTAAAATTAAAGAAAACATTGAGCGTGTTTTAATATGAGCATACATTTTTCTTCGAGATATTTTAAGTACCTTAAAGCGTTTTTGCCAGGCTGTAAAAATCTTAGCCTACTTCTGAGCTGTCATCTCAAAAGTAAACTATAGGAGTTGACTCAACTAAAGGAAATGGGGATAGTATCCCCATTTTTTTTTTAGCCAAGTTATCCTTCAATAAAGAATGGATTTATATAATAAAGAATAAGATGGCATTCCCAAACTCAAATTGTTCTTATCAGCCAGGATAACTATTCTGCAGACTAGTCCAAAGGAAGGAGAGGCAAGCGGCGAGAAAAAGATTTCAGTCGACTTTTTTATTTGTTTTCATCGTCTAGGAAAGAATGTTGATAACAATTTTGCCGCTATTTCAATAAAATCTTGAACCTGTGAAACGTTACAACCAATTAAATCCCCGATATTAATTTTTCAGAGACCGGTCTCTGCTTCTTTTTTCTGTTTCTGCGTGTCTAACTTGCAAAATGAATTACAAATTTCATGAATTGCGTAGTACATAATTTAAAAATGTGTGTTTTTTATACTCTGACTTATTTTGTCTTCTTATATGATGTTATATGGAATTTGCAGTCAAGACTATTGAGCCCTCTTCATGTTTCTGTGTCTTAAAAGGAAATGTTACACTTTGCCTGAGGTTTATATGTTTTGTATTAGTTCTCTGAAATTCAAGGCATCGGAATATTAAGTTAAACATTTTAAGATCGACACTCTGTGTAACAATGTAGTAAACTAAGCGTTGAAATGAAGGTGGTAGTTAGTTGTATTTGAGGCCGTTTAACAATTTATTTCGAAGGGTATACTGTAGTAAAGTTATCACAATCTGTTCGCATTGGCAGTGGTCACAACTTTTATTTCTAAAATTGCTAAATATGTATTATAGAATAAGTGGGTAAGGCTTATTGTGTTAGGGCTTTATTAAGAGATTGCAGGCAAATGTTTGGAAGTATCTCTTTTTTTATAGAGAAGTATCTCAATAATTGACAGGTATTTATCAACGGAATCCCAGAGCCCTCGAATTGAAAATTTTATCACCTTTTTTTAATTTGGAAGTCAGTTTTGTTGCCTAAAAGCAACTTACAATTTGATCATCAAATTGTTTATCAAATTGATCATCAAATTGATCATCAAATTGATCATCAAATTACATTTTCGACCAGCAATAATCTATCTACTGTTTGACTTTTGCTTCTTCTCACGCTAAAAGGAAGCATAGGGGTTTAGCTTTGCTTTTTTAAGGCGATTGCAATCTATAAGGTATGATATATGTTCGTGCATTGAAAAACTAAGAAAGCCTGTGTAATATTCGCTTCTTTTGTTTTCCTTTTTCTTTTCTTTTTTGGTTTAAAAATTAGCATTTAAACTGACGGTGAAAATGAAAATGAAATATTATCAAATAAAGGTAATAAACAAAAGTAATTGGAAGGGAATAAGAGGTGGTGCTATTTTGCTGCTAAACCTTAGACTTACAAAATAAGTATAGGAAACTGCAGGAAAACATGAAATTATTATAAGGGCACTCCTTTACCTCTTATCCCCTCTGATTGTTGTTTCGTTTAATAATTGGGCATATTTAATTTCAATATCTAAAATCTGTGATCATTCTATACTGCTAAAGGCAAACAGTGCGTCTGAAAAAGTCTCAAGTCGTCTCTGAAGCTTGAGATGGCGAGGATATGTCCTCTTTTTGGTTGTAAAATGGCCCCAGGCTGTTATTGTACATATGACTAAGTGTATCTTTCAGGTCTCCCTCTTTAGTGGCTGCCTTCGAAGAATCAAATATATTAATTCTAAGATTCTAGAATCACCCATATACAGTATATATACCAGGCAGCCCTGTTTTTGCCATTGTATGGTCTTGATGAGAGCTGACTGACCTGTTATGTTCCCTGTGAGCTTGCTCACAGCTTTCGGAGCTTAATAGACTCCCAATAGACAAGAAGTCAATGGAAACTGTGAAGTTGAATACAGACTTTTGCTTGACGTCAATTGAAACGAACAACGAGAGTTATTGGTGATATGGGAGTCTACTTTAGGATAAAACTGTAACTTTATGTTTATGTGCACTTATGATGCCTCCTTAGGTGGCATCATGGTGGCAAAATTCTATTTAATATTTTCAAAAAACAAAAACTAAAAGAAAAATATTTGCCATTAATGGCCGCTTTTATGGAAGAAAAAAAAATCTGATTATGACCGTAAATTAAACCAAATAATATTCTACCAGATCAATGTTTCACACTTCTTTTATCGAACTTTATTGATTATCAAAAGACTTGACTTAAACATTCTTTTAAATAATACAAGACTAGTGGCCATTTTTACAGACTCTGCAAGGTCTTTCCAGAGACCGACATCTGCGTTCTTGAGAGCAAATCCTACACTTGAAGCATTTTACTTCTCAAGGGCTTAAGTTCTCCAAACGCGAGTTAAAATACAGGTAATAGAAATAGTTATTGAGAAAGAATAATAAGCTCTCGAGGCTTACCTTATTTGGCTTTGAAAAATAAGAATTTTTAGCTGGTAGCCATGAGAACTCTTCAATTGACAAAATGATATTCCTTTTAAAATTCATTCTGACAACTCCAAAACTATCCCATCAAACAATAAAAATTGTCCTGTACTTTCCCACTTGAGTTCTTTCACACTTCACCAAGAAGCTGCATGCCCAAACAAACTACTTAGAATAATGTAAGTGTGCGCAATAGTGCTGGAGAACAGCTTAAGAACGGCCACTGGGAAGATTTTCTCAGTCTTTTTATCGCTCCTTATTCCCCTGCTGCTTATGATGACACAAGGACCACCACGGGAAGAAAAACTACGGAAGTGAGCAGTATAAAGATGTCAGCCCAGCCCTTTTGGAAAATACCAGCGAACCTCCGCCAACAAAACGTTAAGACTAACGGTCTGAATTATGGATAAATTTTCGGAGTGGTGATTAATGTGCTGAATAAGTAATAAATATACGATTTTATTAACATTTCGTAAATCTTTCAAAATATATGTATCGCTACTTTTATGATTGCATCCCAGCCCCTGTAATGCCTAGACTATGCGCAAAGGTTTATATATGTAATTTTTCATTTTTGTGCACTATGAGCCAAATATTGACAAGAAACTAATCAAAAATAAAATATGAAACAAAAAATCACCTAACTTTTGTTTATAGCGCACTGTTATATTTTGGACAGGAGGGAACTGGGACACAATTGTGATAGCAATAATTACTGTATTTGGAAAGAGCGTTGATTAATTCTTGATTAGCCTTGTAATTTCATAGTGTGACTGTGTTATCAATAATGTTAAGAAAATAAAAAACACACTGCTCAAAACACAAATCATTATCAGTAAAGCGCAATTAAAATTCTGGAGGGTTAAGCAGGGCGGTATTCCTATTCTTATTTGAGGTATTTTCTGTTCGTTTTAAGCTTTATATGATTATTCGTTTCAATTTCTGTTCGTCTAAGAATTCATTTATTCGTTCTTAGCGGTACAAACATTATCTGTTATCTTTATATTTGACTAAATAAAAAAAATAAATAAATAAATAAACTGAAACTAAGGAGCAACATTAAAACTCAAAACGGACAGAAATTATTCCGTATATGAAGAGTGTTCTCCTCCTCAATACCTTTCTCTTTACGCTAAAGCTGTTAGCACTTTAAAAAAGATTCCTATTATAATTCAACGGGCCCTGTGTTTCAGTAGCCATTCTTTACAAAAAATCAGACAAACAGTCAAACTTTAGTGTAAAGACCGAGGTATGGAGGAGGGGTCAACACTTCATATATGGAATTATTCATATAATTTCTGTTATATAATTCTGTTATATAATTCATATAATTTCTGTTCATTTTGAGTTTTAATGTTGCTTCTTATTTTCAGTTAAAAACTTGTTTTTTTAAATTTATTTTCTGATCGTTTTTCAAATAATCCCGGTAAATCTGGCTCATCCTACATGACATATATCCCCCCTCACGGGGAAAGTTTCCGTAAAAATTTCATCCAACGTAAATCGCACCCCACCCCCCCCCCCGTCAAATTCCCTTCCGACAACTCCATCCTCGCTGAAAACCCCCCTCGCCTCCCTGTAAACTATCTTACGGATGATTCAGCCTGAAAAATTCTCCTTAGCATACTTTCATTTGAAAAATACTTTAATCTCTAATCGGTTTATCGATCACCCTGGAAATGCCCCCTTTCATGGAAATTTTTCTCCGCAAATCAGAACACGTGGAATATAGCCCCGGAGAATCCCAAAACTTCTCCACATGCAAAATTGAGTTGGCAAAGAGAAAGTAAGACAATTAAAAAGAATTTTATATAGGAATTCTCGCAAATCCCCGCAGTGTAAAATCTTCCCAGGAAAATTCACCCCCGGAAATTTCATTCCCCAAGGAATATTTTTCCTATGGAAATCCACCCCAAGCCCAAATCCCCCCCCCCCCCAGGAAAAATGACTGCATACTTCCCAATAACAAGTAACTTATAGGCCTCTCCCAACGGACTATGGGGAGGTCATTTTACTCCGAAAGACATAGTTATTTGATTTTTCAACTATGACGAACAAAATGGCTATCTCAAAATTTTGACCAGACAACGTTGGCAAAAATGGACCTGGGAGGGGGGCCAGTTGCCCTCCAATCTTTTTGGTCACTTAGAAAGAGCACTGAACTTTTAATTTCCGTTCAAATACATCCTCTCCCGATTTTCTAGGATGATTATTTCAGTATGATCACCCCTGGGGGAAAAAACAAACAAAAAACAAAAACACAAATAAAGAAGCATTCGTGATCTCTCTTCTGGCAAAAATAGCAAAATTCAAAATTTTTGTATATAGGAGCTTGCAACCTCTACAGTTTGCTTGCCTGGTACGTTGAATCTGATTGCGTGATTTTTATTAAGATTCCTTAAATTTTAGGGGATGTTTCTCCCCTATTTAAAAAATCAGGCAAATTTTCTCAGGCTCGTAACTTTTGATGAGTAACACTAAATTTCATGAATCTTATATAGTTATAATCAGTGTAATAAGTTGATTCTTTTGATATATCTATTTATATCAATATTTTTTAGAGTTTCGGTTACTATTGAACCGACTCGCACCTTACTTGTAATTCGTTATCACGAACTGTTTGATTAATTTAAAAAATTGTTCAAAAAATTAAGTTTTTCAAAAAAACGTAAAGAGATCAAACCAAAATGAGAAGAAATAAAGTCAAATAATCTTCCAAGCATAAAACTACTGTAAATCAGTATCAATAAATATATGAAACCCAAACGAACAGAAATCAAAATGAATAACCGAGTCAAACCCAAAACAAGCAAAATTAAAATGAGAAGTGCTGACAACCCCCATTCCTTCTCAAGACCAGAACATTATTTGAGCTTTACTGAAAACAAAATACGTTTAGAATGTTTTCATTTCTTTCTTTAACTAATAAAAACTATTAAATTTTTAAGGAACAAAGATCAGTATATGTATACTAAACTGACAATCCAAGGTCATTTGCTTTTTTATTTTATATCTTTACGTTTTCAAACAGTTCGTGGTAACGAACTGTAAGTAAGGAGCGACCCGACTCAATGGTAACCGAAACTCTAAAACACGGAATTTTGGTACCAATAGATACATCAAAAGAATCAGATTTTTATTTTGATTCCAAATATATAAGTTCATCAAGTTTAATCTTACCTATCAAAAGTTGCGCGTCTGAGAAAATTTGGCTGATTTTTGAAAAAAGGGGCAAAGACCCCCTAAAAGCTATGAAATCCCAAGGAGATTTAAAACATCATATTCAGCATATCAGCTAACCCTATTGTAGAAGTTTCAAGCCCCTATCTGCAAAAATGTTGAATTTTCCATTTTTTGCACGAAGAAAATTCACGGGTGCGTGTTTATTCGTTTTTTTTTGTTTTTTTTCCCAGGGGTGATCGTATCGACCCACTGGTTCTAAAATATCGTAGGAGGGCTCATTGGAACGGAAATTAAAAGCTCTAGTGCCCTTTTTAAGTGACCGAAAAAATAGAGGGCAACTAGGCCCCCTCCCACGCTCATTTTTTTCTCAAAGTCACCCAATTAAAATTTTGAGATGGCCATTTTGTTCAGCATAGTCGAAAATCTAATAAATATGTCTTTTACGATGACTTAATCCCCCACAGTTCCAAGGGAAAGGGCTGCAAGTTATGAACTTTGCCCATTGCTTACATATCGTATTGGTTATTGGGACGTATACAGACATTTTCTGGAAGAATTTTTTTCTAGTGGGGGGGGGGGAGGGAGGAGGGGGGGACTCGGGCGAATATTTCAGTGGAGGAGGTTTCTTTGGGGTCAGGGAAATTTCTATGACGGGGGCGCCGAATTTACAATTATTATTTAAAAAACGATCAGAAATTAAATAAAAAAAAGAGTTTTTTCAACTGAAAGTAAGAAGCAACATTAGAACTTAAAATGAACAGAAATTAATACGTATATGAGGGGGTTCTCCCCCAAGTCAATACCTCGCTCTTTACGCTACAGTTTTTTTTAGCGCTTTCAAAAGAGCTATGTATTCTAATTAAACGGACTTTGTGATTCAGGGGTTTTTGAATTAAAATTTTTTTTAGCTTTTAACGTAAAGAGCGTGGTATTGACTAAGGGGAGAACCCCATTATATACGTAATAACATATACGTAATAAAAAAAACAATAAAAAAAACAAGCGATACGGCTCAATAGTAATCGAAACTTTTAAAAACGGAACTTTGATGTCAATAAATGTATCAAAAGAATGGGCTTATAATGCTGATTCTAAATATATGAATTTTATTAAGTTTAGTATTACTCATCAAAGGCTACGAGCCTGAGAAAATTTACCTGATTTTTTAAAGAGGGGGGAAACATCCCCTAGAAGGGAAAAAATTTTAATGAAAATCACACCGTCAGATTCAGCGTATCAGAAAACCCTATAACATAGGTTTCAAGCTCATATCTGCAAAAATCTGCAACTGTGTATTTTTTGCCAGATGAAAAATATACTAATATAGAAGTCCGTTACGTAAGTTAATTTGTAAATTACGTCAGAACCAAATTTAGAGACAGCCATTCAGCAAAAGAAAAGTAAATTTTTTAAGCGAATTTTGTTTACTTATTCAATGCCGGCGAGCCAAAATAAAAGCTGCATTAACTAAAAAACGATCAGAAATTAAATAAAAAAAACAAGTTTTTTAAACTGAAAGTAAGGAGCGACATTAAAACTTTAAACGAACATAAATTATTCCGTATATGAAAGTGGTTGTGCCCTCCTCAACGCCTCGCTATTTACGCTAAATTTTTTATTGTTTAAAAAAAAGAGTTGTGAGAAAGTCAAACTTTAGCGTGAAGAGCGAGGCGTTGAGGAGGGCACAGCCCCTTTCATATACGGAATAATTTCTGTTCGTTTTAAGTTTTAATGTCGCTCCTTACTTTCAGTTTAAAAAACTTTTTTTTTTTATTTAATTTCTATAAGAATCCATAGTTTGGCTTGCTGTTTGTATGTTGGAGAAACTTTTACACCAATGTTTAATCCTGAAACAAATAGCATTGTTTAATTTTATTTTATACCTCCTCAAGCTTACCTGAAAAATAAAACATAATTTCATTCCCGAAAAAGTCTTTCTATGCTCTTTGGATACACTTGGATACAACTTGGATACACTTACATTCTTTTAAATTATTTAAATTTTAATGAGCAGAAGTAGTAACAGTAGTAGCCCTGAAAGTTTCAACTTAATGCCCCCAGTCATTGTCTTTAAAATGCTGAAGTGTCTTATTTTCAATCAAAAACACACTGCCTTTTTATTTAGTTTTAAAGCAACTTTTAGTTTTAAATCATAATGGGCCAATTCCATAATTGTAGGGGATTGACATACCCAATATCCCAAGAGAAACAGTTACTGGAACGTTCAACTATGCTGAAAAAATACCTTTCTAAAAATTTTGACTGGATGTGTTTGGACAATTAATGGGTTTACTAGGAGGGCTGCTTGCCCTCAAATCTCTTTTGACTCTTAAATATGGCACTATAAATTTTTAATTTAGCTCAACATCCGCCTAAATATTCCTTGAAAGCTTCACCGTAATACTCTTAGCATGCGCAGTAGCAATAGTTGTGGTACCATTAGTAGCAGTAAGGACATAGCACCTTTGGTTTCTTCAAAATCCCCTTCAGTACACACTGGAAGTTTAACCTTAATACTATCAACCATTATTAAAGCAATTCCGATACATCCTCTTAACAACATGTGTGGGCATAGTGTATTTCGAATTAGCACCATACAGCTTCAATATTTCCCAAAGTTTTCGCCTTAACACCCTTAGTTGTAGTAGCAGCAGCAATAATAGAAGTAGTAGAATTAATAGTAGTAGCCTTAGCTCTAGTGCTAGTAGTAGTAGTAGAAGTAGTAATAATAGTAGCCATAGTAGTAGTACTAGTAGAAGCAGTAGCAATAGGATGGAAATATTTTCTTTAGTCTGTTCAACATCCTACACAACAAGCCCTGTTGGCTTCAAATTCACACACCAAACTGTTCCTAGGATATTGCTGTTACGCCCTTTTGACAACCTCCATACAGATAGAGTATTGCGATTAAGTTCACCTCCTTCCCCACCAAAAATAAATCCTTGAAATTTTCACCTTCATAACCATAAGAATAGTTGTAATAGTACTCGTAGTAGTAATATTTTTATTACTAGTAGTAGTATTAATTATGATAGCAGTAGTACTAGTAGCAGCAGCAGTTTTAACGTATTGCCTTTACAAGTAGTTGTCATAGAAAAAGTAGTTGCAGTAGTAGTAGTAGTCAGGGGAGTCATTAGCCTTTTACCTTTGGGAGGGGGAGGGGCGCTCAAAATATGCCAACGAATTTGGGTAGGTGCCGACGACAACCGACATTTTTTATTTCGTTTTTTATTTGTTAAAATAATGTTTATTAGTTGCAGAATTTGTCGTATATGGTACAGAAAAAATTCAAGTTTTAAAGCAAAATCAAGACAAATAAAATAAGCTAAAATTTAAGGCTGGAGGGCTTTTCAACTTTCCACTTTTCTACAAGTCGGTTGAGGTCAATTTTTTTCAGTAAGTTTTATTCTGACATCATGAGCATGAGATGGTCAAGTTAATCGTTTCCTGTAGTTGACTTAATCTTTTCTTGACGATCTTCATCATGCTAAATAATCGTTCAACTTCAGCGAATGTAACGGCAATGGTTTTTGCAAAAGTGAACGCTCTGTAAACTAAAGGGAGCCCTCTTCTGTTATTTTTCGCTAAAGACAACAACCCGGCAAACTCAGTGATGCTTCCTGTGCTTTTGAACATCTATGCAAAAAGAACAATAATGTTCCTTCTGTGGGCTAGGCATCTTAGGTATTGAATATTCCATCCAAAGTTCTTGGAAATGTGAGCCTGTATTCCATCGAAACGCCCACTCGTGTTACTTGCAAAATCGTATTTTAATACCAGTTTTTCTTCATTGATACGAGCCTTTCGAAAAACTCGTAGAATTTCTTCTGCTATATCGGTTCCTTTTTTTTATTCCGATTCTGAAAAAATATAAGGCTCATTAAAAATATAATGAGCCCTTTTTCAAGTTTCTACGACAAAGATTTCAATAAAAACCTTATATACCCCAGGGCATAACTTATAACCCTTGCCCAGAAGACTTTGGGGGGAGTGTCCTACTCAAAGGTATAATTTCCTGAACTTTGAACTGCGTGGAACAAAATGGCTATTTTAAAAAGCTTTATTGGATGTATTTGGGGAAATGGTGGGCTTGGAAGGGGTGTTAGTTGCTTTCCAATCACTTTCGACTATTAAGAAGGGCACTAGCCATTTCAATTTCCAATCGAATGAGCCCTTTTTGAAGTTTCTACGATAACGCGTTATATTAAACCTTATATTTCCCTGGACATAATTTACAACCCTGAGGACTGTGGGGGGGTTGTCATTCTCAAAGACCTAATGTCCAGAAGTTGAAACTATGTTGAATAAAATGGCTATCTCAAAGTTTTGATTAGATGTGTTTCGGGAAAAGGTGGGCGTCAGAGGTGGGTTAGATGCCCTCTAATCACTTTCGACTATTAAAAAGGGTGCTAGCCCTTTGAATTTCCAATCGAGTGAGCCTTTTTTGAATTTTCTACGACACCACCTTCTATAAAAAGCCTTATATGCCCCCAGGGCATAACTTACAATCTTTGCCCTAAGGGCTGTGGGGGTCTGTCCTCAAAAACACAATTTTTATCTGGAAATCAACTACGCTGAACAAAATGGCTATCTCAAAATTTTGATTGATGTGTTTCGGGAAATGGTGGGCGGTGAAGGGGTGTTAGTCACCTTCCAATCACTTTTGACTATTAAAAAGGGCACAAGCCGCTCCAATTTCCAATTGAATGAGCCATTTTCGAAGTTTCTACGACAATTTCTTCGATACTAAGTGCCCTGTTCTAAAGGAAAAAATTAATAAATAACACATTGTGCAAGCATCGTTCTTATATGCCCCCATGTCATAACTTAAAACCCTTGCCCTGAAGGTTGTGGAGGAGTGTCCTCCTCTTTACTTAGTCCCCGTTTCTTGTCTCGGTCTCTAGTTTCCCTGTTCTTTACTTAGGCAGCGCAATCGCGCTGCCTATGATTTTTACAACAACTATCTATATAAGCCTTATATGCCCCCAGGGCATAACTTACAACCCTTGCACTGAGGGCTCTGAGGGGGTTATCATCCTAAAAGACCTAAGTTCCAGAACGTTCAACTACGTTGAACAAAATAGATACCTCAAAATTCATAATGGATGTGTTTTGGAAAATGCTGGGCGTGAGAGGGGCGTTAGTCGCTATCTAATCACTTTCAACTATTATAAAAGGCACTAGCCTTTTGAATTTCCAATAGAATGAGCCTTTTTTGAAGTTTCTACGACAACGCCTTCTATAAAAACCTTATATGCCCCCAGGGCATAACTTAAAAACCCTTGCCCTGAGGATTGTGGGGGAGTGTCCTCCTCAAAAACATATTTTCTATCTGGAAATCGACTAAGCTGAATAAAATAGCTATCTCAAAATTTGGATTGGATGTGTTTGGGGGAATGATGGGCGTTGGAGGGGGGGGGGGGCTAGCTGCCCTCTAATCACTTTCGACTATTATAAAGGGCACTAGAACTCTCGATTTCCAATTGAATGAGCCCCTTTTGAAGTTTCTACGACGACTCCTTCAATATGAAGTGCCCTGCTCTAAAGAAAAAAAATAATAAATGATACATTGTTCCAACATCTTTCTTATATGCCCTCAGGGCATAACTTGAAACCCTTGCCCCGAGGGATTTGGGGGAGTGTCCTCCCAAAAAACATATTTTTTATCTGGAAATCAACTACGCTGAACAAAATGGCTATCTCAAAATTTTGATTGGATGTGTTTGGGGGAATGATGGGCGTGGGGGGTCTAGTTGGCCTTCAATCACTTTCGACTATTAAACAGGGCACTAGCCACTCCAATTTCCAATCGAATGAGCCCTTTTTGAATTTTCTAAGACAATTCCCTCGATACGAAGTGCCCGGGTATGGAGGGAAAAAACACATTGTGCCCACATCGTTCTTTACTTAGGCAGCGATATCGCGCTGCCTATGAAACCGAAGACTAGCAGGATCAATACAGGATACTAGGGTATATAGGATTGCTCTATTGATGTTAAAAGTTAAGATCATCATCTGATAGTTTCAAGGGTTAATTTAAAGCTCAAATTTTGAAAGGGTAACTACCTCCCGGGAAATTATGATGATGGTAGTCTCCAGGATGTGAATTTGAGAGAAACTTTCCAGGAACAATTGAAAACTAAACTTGAGAGTTTAAAATTTGATAATGTGGAAGATGGTTGGAATAATTTTAGAAAAATGATTTGTGAAGATCCTGAAGGTGTCGTAGGGAAGAAAGCTAGGACTGCAGCTAAGAATATTAGTGAAAAAGCTTTATGTTTAATAGAAAGGACTTGTACAAGAATTATCTGAGTGATAGATCATATGAAAACAAAAGGAATGTAAAGGAAGTGGAGAAAACATTAAAATATGAACTAAGGAAGTGTGAAGTGCAGACCATGGATAAAATTACCGAGGATCTGGAAGATGCAGCTAGACGGCATAATAGTAAAATATTGTCCTGGCATGTTAATAAACTGAGAGGGAGTAGTCAATCCGGACTTGGCTCAGTTAAAGATAGGAATAGGGCCTCAATTAGCGATAAGGAAAGAAAACAAGAGAGATGGGCAGAACATTTTGAGAATTTGCTAAACCGACAAAGAGTTGCAGGAAAAGATACAGAGGAAAATGAAAAAGTTTGTGATACCTTGGATGTGAAGGAAGATTAGTTTTGCGAGGAAGAATTAATGACAGTACTAAAAGGATTGAAAAATAATAAGGATCCAGGTGCTGATAGGGTAGTAAATGATTTTCTTAGATATGGTGGCTCTAAGGTTAATAATAAGATACTGAAGACTATGAATATGATTTTTGAAAAAGGAGAAATACCAAATAATCTTAGGAAAACCTTAATTAAGCCACTTTATAAGAAAAGTGATAAAAGTGTGTGTGGTAATTATCGAGGCATTAGTCTGGTCTCTGTACGTAGCAAATTACTTACTAATATGATAGTTTTTTTACTGAGAGATGCCGTAGACAAAGTTTTAAGAGAAGAACAGTGCGGTTTTAGAAAAGGTAGAGGATGCGTCAACCAAATTTTCACTCTTAGGCTAATAATTGAGAATTGCCTGAGTTGTCAAACCCCTTTGGTCTTTACTTTTGTAGATTATGAGCAGGCGTTCGATTCTGTTGATAGAAGAGCTTTAAAAAAGTTTTATCCTTGTATGGTATACCAGACAAATACATTAAAGTGATTAGTGCTATGTACTACTTAGCAGCTGGTTTTGTATTAAATCCGGAGTTAAGCAGGGTTGAGTTCTATCCCCTTCTATATGGATTATTTGGGCATGGGCAATTCGACAAGCGGATGAAGATTTGCTACATGTTTTCCAGAGAAATTGCTTAAGGATTGTTCTGGGCACCCGGCTGACTCACCGTGTTTCAAACAATAGGCTGTAAAAAAATGTGGTTCAATACCGCTCTCTAGGGCTGTAATAAAAGAAAGGTTGAGATGGCTAGGGCACGTTGTGAGGAGGAAGGATGACAGATTGCCGAAGATTGTTCTTTTCGGCCAGCCGTCTAGGGCTAAACGGAAAGCAGGTCGTCCTCGTCTAGGGTGGGAGGACGTCATAAAGAAAGATTTGAAGGAATTGGGAACTTCGTGGGAGGGCGTAAAAAGGAAGGCTTTGAATACATTGGGATGGAGGAGGAGCGTGCGTAGCTGTTATGGCCTCAGGTGGCTTGGTGCTGTGGTGAGTTGTTAGTAGTTAGTAGTAGTAATTTCTGAACAACGAATTTTTCTTTGCTTCTTGAAGGCAATTTGGTATGCTTTAGCTCAGTTTCAGCTCAGTTCCATTTGTAAGATTGCCCTATTGTTAGGACTAGAAACTCATTCTCATTGTTGCTTTAAGCAGGCTCTGGGTAAACTTATCCCTCTAAACTTTGTTTCTGAACGTTTTAAATTTTATTTATTAGCCTTTCTCTCAGAGTTCTTAAATTTTAACTAAACTTTATTAGTAAATTCAAGAAGAAGGAGAAACTTTCTAACTCTAATCATTATAAACCTTCCAATGGCTCTCTTCAGAGTTGAATAGTCTTATATTGTGTGTGTCCGTGGGTCTTCTATTGTCCACGTGCCGTTCGCCGAAAAAAGGATTATCTTAGCGTTAGGGCTACTGAAATTCTAACTGAATAAATTACACTTGGCTAATTAGTTAAGGCTTGGGTCTATTGTGTTGAGTCTTTAGGTCTAAATTATCAAATTAATTAAACTCTGTTAATTTGGTTAGAAGTGAGCACCAAAATTACGAGTTTTATTTGATTCGTTAAGATACTTCAAGAAGATAAATCAAAGGGGTTTGAAAATGGACAAAACTCGGAATAACCAAATCAATTGGTTACAAGTTTCTCAGTAACCTAAAACAAGGTGTTTTAAAATTATTTCTTGTAGAAGGAATCAGTGTTCCTTGGATGTCGGGATAATCTTAAACTCAAATAGGAAAGATCCTGGATTAAAATTTCCCTCGACTAGAAAGATTTTAAACTCTCTGCCTGTCCAATAGTACTCCCTTTTCTTAGTCTCTCTGTATAACATCAAGACCGCTATTTGTATCTACAGCCGGAGAAGGATTAGGTAGGTAAAGGACAAGTAAAATATAGGGTTCTCCTCTCGGATTCGGACTGCCATATAACGTTAGAAGGATCAAAGTAAGGGATACGCAAAACTGGATTCCAGGGAATTTCCATTTCTGGGTGGGAGATCCATTACAAAACACTAAGCCTAAGTTTCAAGAAACACTAGGCTGGAAAGGAGGGGACACAAAAGCTCACTGTTTACTCTAGATACTGTTGTGATAAACTGACTATTGAGAGGATTGGTGAGTCTGGTAAGAGGCCTTTTAGGTTTGGTGAAGTGGAATTGATGCTTCTTAGGTCACGATTGGCAGAAATTTCTTGGGGTGGTTTTGAGAGTGACTCTGATTTTGGTAATTTATTTGATACTTCTTATGAGTCTATTAAAGATGCTGTTCTTGATATTTGTTCTGTTTAACCTTCTAATCGTAAGTTTAAGAAGGATTTTCCTCTAAATACTTGGATGACCCCTGGTCTCCTTAGGAACTGTAGGAGAAAAAATAATCTCTGGAGGGCCTTTAAGTCTGCTAGCCCTTAAATGAAAGCTATTTGCCTTCAGCGATTTAAAATTTATAGGAATATTTATAATTCTGTGCGTCGAAAGGCCAAGTCCCAGTATTATTTAATTATTTTTCAGATTTTGGTAAAGATACACGAAAAACTTGGCAGGTTATAAACCGCTTTCGAATACTTTCGATAAAGCTATAAATCTTATCCAGGACGTAAATCGTTCGGCAACTAAACAGTTACTTGATATTAAAAAACTTTATATTCTTTCCTGTGCGTCTTTTGCTTTTCTTCAGCTCCATTTGATATTCCTAGGTCCCTTAGGCTTACGTCTTCTTTGTATCTAATCGGTCAAATTATCAACTCCGTAGCTCTATTCCAAATTCCCCATACACCAACAATAAGATCCGATTCTAATCCTCTTTTTGCGTGTCATTTGACATGGAACACCTTTCCCGATTCGGCTCGAGAATGCCACTCGTTTAGTACCTTCAAAAGACTAGTAAAAAATATTTGTTTTCATGTGATTAATTTTATTTACTTTTGCCTGCTGCCAATAGTTTCTTCATTTGATTGTTTTTCTTTTTTTTCTTTTTTTTTATTGATGTTGTGATTCATTGTAGTTTGATAAAGCTTATTTAGTGAACCTTCCTTGTTTTTGTTGTTATTTTTTTCTCCATTTTATGAAGCAAATGCTTTATATGCTAAGAGTTCAAATGTTTACGTTTGTATGTTTAAATGTTAATGTTATGTCTATATTGTTTAAATTTTAAGCGTTTAAATGTTTAATGTTTGTTTGGTCTTTTCATAATCCCCCTCCTACCGGCCATGGAGTCTTTGTGGGGATTTGTAGATTTTTATGTAATTATTTTACTGATATATGTGTAAGGTTGCCCATACTAACAGGTCTAATATGTTTGGTAGCGTGATAAAAACTGAGGCGTTGGGTAAGAAATCAGTGCTCAGAATTCAGTGACAACTGGTTTTTATTACAAAAGAAGATAAAAAGAAAAATATTCTAATTCTGATTATGTTGAATCTTCCTAAGACCTCTTCTAGGTCTAAGGTCAAATGATCTACTTGTTCAATCCACCAATGTTTACCGAAAAGAAAAAGATTAAGTTAATTCTAGGCTATCAAATGTTTCTACTTAAAAAGGTTGCACTTGAACAGCTAGTCAAGGCTTGAGCTGTGTGTTATTAAAATACTTTAGTTCAAACTATTTTTGAGCTAAGCTAAGAATAACCGTACTTGATTTTAATTCATTTTTCATTAACCCAAACCAAGAGATTCTCTTATTATTTCTTGAAAAGGGCTGTGTATTCCTTGGACCTTTATTAAGCTTTAACTTTAGCAGGGAAAACTTCATTGAAAATATCTGGACATAAAGGTTTGGAAATTCTTAAGCTGACAATATTGGTCCCTTTTCCACTAACCTGGCTGTTTAAACATTAAGGCCACCTTTGTATATACATACAGTATAGGTTTAATGAAATGAAAGAATGGTTGAAAAGGGACCGGTTTTCGTCTTCGTATAAATTTCTGAAGATTTCAGAAAGCGGGGGAAAGTACCTTTATTGTCCGGAAATTCCGATTTTTGGATGTAAGGTCTTTATAAAGTAAAGCTAAGCCTCAAGGGACTGTAGGCTGAAAAGGGGAAACAAAAATGACTCTCCTAGCGTTCTCTTCTTGGTTAAGGTTCCTTCCCTCTTTTAACCCTCAGTTATTCAAAGCTTAAATTTCTGGGAAGAAATTTAATTTAGCTTATTTAACCTTAAAATGCTGTTTTGTCCAAATAGCTCAAGCCTTGTCTAAGTGGAAATACTACTTAAACCCAAAATCACCAACTTTATAGTAAATGTAGATTTCAGCACTAGTTGTTATTATTTTCTCCCATATACGTATTAAAGTTATCTCTAAATGACAGAAATCTTTAGAGGTTTTCTTCTTATTTTAATTTTATCTTCAAACTTTTGTCTCCAAGGGGAATTTAGACAGACAGTGGCAGTTTATCGAAATTACAAAGTGAAACACTTACTCCTTGTTTGATCCGAAAAAAGACTACCCAGTTTTCGTCCCAGAATCCCTATTTTAAGTTTCGTCTTATTTTGTTATTCTTTGTTCTCATTGGCCAGAGACCAGTTTTGATGTAATCCTAATAATAAGTCTTTTGTTCAAACGGTTGGTTTCCGCTTTCTCTATTTAAAACCCTGTTTTTGTCATGTGATACAAGTCGCGTAATACTTCTTGCCGTTGACCCCTTGAGTTTGAAACGGAGGTCCGGTATTTGCATTTTATGGCCCTTGATGGATCAAGGGTATTTTTATTCAAATTTAATGTTATTTACTGCCCTTACGCAAAGAAAATTAACATTTCGCTTTCTTTGTAACTACTCAAAAGGTCAAACTTTGATAATTTTACAATATAGTCTGCTTATGATGGCTTTCCCACATTCTCACACATGGAAAATAAATTTATCTATCTATCTATCTATCTATCTATCTATCTATCTATCTATCTATCTATCTATCTATCTATCTATCTTATAGCTTTTACTCCTTGTTGTGGGTTTTTCCACCTAAACTTTAAGTTATTCGAAGCCTATTACTCAAATTTTATGTTTCTGGAAAGAAACTTATTGGAGTTCTTAAATTTAAATAATCTAAGTTTATTCTATTCTTTAATAAATTTTATCCCTTATTTAGAAATAACCAGCCTTAACAAAAAGGAAATATACAGACGAAAATATGAGACCAACCAACAAAATGGAATAAATTGTAACAAAAATCTTGAATTTTTTACAAGGGTTATCTCCACCCTTTTTCTGTGCTCAAATCAATTTTAATTTGATCACGTATCTTTTAATTAATCAGTATAGATCCAAAGGCTACCTTGAGCTATACGTAAGGCTTTAAATCTTTAATAGATTAACCGACAAGTTTCAATGAGGAAAATATCGCTCTCACCAAAGTTGGAGCCAAAGTGGGTTAAAAAATTTAATTGTTAACTGAATTCAATACAGACACAGGATATTTTGGGTTTTGACCGAGCAACAGAGATGTTTCACAGCTTTATCTGAGTATTACATTCAGATGAATTTTGACAGGCAAGTTGTTGCTATTTTACTAGTTAAAGAGAAGTCTACTTACTCATTTCCTAGTTCCAGAAAAAGACTATTCTTAATTTTTCGTAATCACTGTCTTTTATTTGCTTAGTGTATTTTTTTCTTGACTGTCATTTGCTCAAGACTAGTTTCTTTTGTCATCTCTTCTTTCAATTTTAGCCAATCCCCAACCTTTCTGTTAAAAGGTAGTTTTTTCCCAGTATTTTGGGATCTTGATTCTAAAACCTTGACAAGTCGTAAGACTTTAGGACATCCCACTCTGTTTTATACAAAACTGGTCTAGATTGGGTTTTCGAGTATTTACTATGGGTTCAAAATGTCGTTCAATACTTAAACAAAGAAATGTCATTTCAAGATTTACGACTAAGTATACAAAGAGAAGGTATTTTCAAATTTAAACTAATTTGAAATAGTCGGTTTACTTCTGATCTATTGGAGCAAAGGGGATTCCAACTTTTACTGAAATTGTGACACTAAATTTACACAAAAATAAAGCCTCCTTAAACATTTTAAAGTATACCTCAGAAGAAAAGAGAGTAAAAACCCCAAAAATAGAGAGCATGCTCAAACGTGTAGAGATCCAATGCATAGTATTTTTATATAATTAAATTATGGATATAAAATTAAGGATTTTTTATAATCAAAAATTAAGGATAGAATTTTTTAATTATCCCTAATCTTATTATTATTTTCTCGTTTATCAACTACAAATT
The DNA here is from genome assembly GCF_049724085.1 of Artemia sp. Qi Xiang Cuo. Classification (NCBI taxonomy): domain Eukaryota; kingdom Metazoa; phylum Arthropoda; class Branchiopoda; order Anostraca; family Artemiidae; genus Artemia; species Artemia sp. Qi Xiang Cuo. The sequence continues at coordinate 59,794,004 of NC_142804.1, read as the reverse complement.
GTTCAGTGTTTCAAACTGATTTTTTAAAGTTTACTGCCCTTTAACAAACAGGCACTCGTTCATCAAATTTCTCCTTAAAAGTAAGAGTTTGTCCATACTTTGGGAGTCTATCCTATCAAATCGTGTATTTACGACTAAGAAATGATAAATATTTTCAACGGTCTCCAAATGCAAGACGCGATGTGGCTGCGACTGCAGAGCACGAAAATAAGAGGCACCACTGATGACAGACTATAAGTTTTCTGTTGACTTAAATTGTACTAATCTATATTGCTGTTCTAGATAAAGTTCGCACGTAACAGGGCTTCTACAGTTTTATTTGAACTTCCTGGACGCAACCGTTTTGAAATATCAAATAGATTGGTCTTTTAAATAATCTTTGCCCTAATCTTCAATTCGGTACCGTTTTTGAATTCCTCACTATGATGCTTTAGAATGTGGGTAGGTTTATACTCAGAGTCAAATTCGTAATACCTTTCATCTTTCATTCTTTCGAAACAAACTTCACCCACAAGCTTTATTCTAGTTCTGGATGTTTTACTTTGTACTACAAACATTTACATGTACTGATAATCTAAACAGATAAAATCATGCTCCAAGCGTCCTTTTAGGTTCAATTGCAGTACCGCACTAATTCAAATTACAATTCCTAGATCACTGAGAAACCTGATTCCTGTAAACTTTCCTCACTCTTGACAAAACGGTTTGGTTTGAGTTTATTTCGACGTGTGTATGTATTAAAGAATATTCTTTTGGAGTAATAGGGTAGTATAGCCAAAGTTGGTAGTGGGGCCCTAATCTGGCGCATGCAAACCTCATTAGCATAGCCATAGTAGCACAAAATTTGGGTGAATGACCTACATATTCCTGTAAGGACATAATTAACTTATATTCGACCTTCACTGAAAAAGAGGAATGATCAGTTATTATATTACTTAATATTCAGGTCATGACAATTATATGAGTGAATTTTTTATTTGGGTTGAATGAAACTAGTTTTATGACACGCGCTTGAGTAAATCGAACAAATGTTATAAAAGTAAATTGGACACATGTTATAATACAAACAGAATTTTAATGAATAAAACGCGAGAAATATGCTACCCTTTTTTAATCATGACACACACTTGGGTAAAGTAAACCAGCAAACATATGTTCCCCAATGAGGCAATTGCCATGGCACGTTTTTAAGGGAACTTATAGTTATCCATGTGTCACCTCCAAGGGGCCCCCAATACCCCCCCCGTATTTCCTTACCTTTTTTGGACATATATTTTCTGGATTTTTTTAATTATAATTTTTGGGACTTTGAATTTTTGAATTAACTTGAATTAACTTTGAATTAAAGGACTCAGAATTTTTTTGACTTAGAATTTTTTGGACGTAGGATTTTTCGGACTTAAAATTTTCAAAGAAGCTGGCTCAAAATCCTTTGTACTCTGTTTTACACAAAGCTCGATGAAGATACATTTCTTTGAATCAAATGTTAGGTTCAAAACGTTTTGTACTCTGCTTGCATAAAACTCAATGAAGATACATTTCTTAGATACAAAAGTGTAATTCAAAATATTTTGTACTCTGTTTTGAACAAAGCTCGATGAAGATACGTTTTTTTAATCAATGTATGGTTCAAAAATTTTTTATGCTCTTCTTTGCACAAAGCTCGATGAACATCCGTTTCTTTAAATCAAATGTATGGTTCAAAATGTTTTGTGCTCTGTTTTACAGACATGATATACTAGATATGGTATACTAGAGCCTGAAATAGGTGAATTAGGGTTTTACTAAAGTCTAAGAGAGATGATTCGAATTCTTTTTACAGTTAGAGACATAAGTAGAGGGAATTTAGTGGGAATAGTGGGAATTTTCTCTCTCAGACATAAGTCTGAGAGAGAAGAATCGGATTATTTTTTGATTTAGAATCATACGAAGTGGAAACTTATCAATATTCAGTCAGACACAGATACTACTACTAGCTCACTAGTGGAATATTAAAGTTTGAAATAGGTGAATTAGGTTTTTACCAAAGTCTGAGAGCGATAAATTGGATTCATTTTAGAGTTAGAGACATATTATATGGGAATTTCTAAACACCTGCTCAGACACACAAACACACAAAGACAGATATGGGGACAAGTAAAAGCCACTCAGACACATAGGCAAAGAGAAAGAGCGAGAGATACAGAGAGAGAGAGAGAGAGAGAGAGAGAGAGAGAGAGAGAGAGAGAGAGAGAGAGAGAGAGAGAGAGAGAGAGAGAGAGAGAGAGAGAGAGAGAGAGAAAGATAGAGAGGGAGAGAGAGAGGGAGGGCGATAGAGAGAGAGAGAGAGAGAGAGAGTGAGAGAGTGAGAGATAGAGAGAGAGAGATAAAAAAAAGTAGAAACTCACAAATTCCCGTAATTCTCTGGTCTCATTTATTATTAAAATATGTCAGCTCTTTCTCATGTTCTGGAAATAAACAACATAATTTCCCAACAAGTTTTTTTCTCAGTAGAGCCGATGGAACTGTCTCGGCTAACCAACAACTCTCTCTCTCTCTCTATCTCTATCTCTCTCTCTCTTTCTTTCTCTCTCTCTCTCTCTTTTTATTTCTCTCTCTCTCTCTCTTTCTTTCTCTCTCTCTCTCTCTTTCTGTAGCTTTGTGTCTGAGTGGATGTTTACTTGTCCCCTTGTCTATTTACCACCTACAAGAACAAAGAGTCAGATACACAAACACACAAATATAGACAGAAAGAAAAGCAAACATCCACTCAGACACACAGGCACAGAGAGAGAGAGAGAGAGAGAGAGAGAGAGAGAGAGAGAGAGAGAGAGAGAGAGAGAGAGAGAGAGAGAGAAAGAGACAAAAAACACCTACAAACACACAGAGTCAGACACACAAACACACTAAAACAGAGGTGGGAACAAGCAAACATCCTCTCAGACACACAGGCATGGAAAGAGAGAGAGAGAGAGAGAAAGAGAGAGAGAAACGAAAACACGTGCAAACACACAGAGTCGGACATACAAACATACAAAGACAGACACAGAAATCCCCGTGCCTGTCTTTGTGTCTTTTGAGAATAAGAGAAAGAGGTCTAGTTCTAAATAAACTTAGTATAACCTCGTAATTCTCTTTTCTCATTTATTATTAAAATATGTAAGCTCTTTCTGATGTTCTGGAAACAAACAACAATATTTCCCAACAAGTGTTTTTCTCAGTAGAGCCGATGGAATTGTCCCGGCTAACCAACACATTGAAATAAATCAACTTTTGCAAGGCTCCACCCGACCAGTCGTCTTATAGGTTGCCAATTGGTTTCTGTTAACTTCACGCCGATAGAACTGTCAATTTTGTCGTCTTTGCCCGATGGAAGCCATTTATGACATAGTAATGGACCGACAAAATATTTTGTATTTGTCAACTTCGCGCAGATGAAGCAGTAAATTTTGTAGTCTCTTGCACAACGGAAGTCTTTAATGACATTAGATTAGACCGACAAAATACCAAGTTTTTTGGGTGCAGCTAACAGGTCATTTTTAGGGGGGCAATTGGTTTCTGTAGACTTTGCGCAAATGCAGCAATACATTTTGTTGTTCTTCCCCCGACGGAAGTGTTGTATGACATTAAATTGGACCAGCAAAATATAAAATTTTATAGGGGTCCACTCGACTAGTAGTTTCTTAAGGGGGCAATAGGTTTCTGCCGACTTCGCACACATGAAGTATTAAGTTTCGTCGCTTTTGCGGCGGAATCAATTTTGGCTCTTATAAGGGAACTAGAACCTGATTTTTTTATTCAAATGAGCCTCCTCTAAAGTTCACACAATAACTCCTTCCACAAAAAAGCTTATTTGACCCCGGGACATAACTTACAACCCTAGTCCATAGACTCTGGGTGGTTTTGTCAACCCCAAATGCCTTGTTATGTAATTTTTGGACTTATTTCGAAAAAAATGGTCATCTTAAAATTTGTATCGGATGCATTTGGGAAAAAAAGACCGTAAGGGGAGGCTACTTGCCCTCTGATTACTTTGACTCATAAAAATGGAACTAGAAATTCTGATTTTCAGTCAAATGAGCCCCCTCCAAAGTTTATACGACCATCCTTTCCATAAAAACCTTATATGACCCCGTGGTATAATTCATAACCCTTGCCCTGTGGGCTGTGGGGGTGAGTTGCTCAAGTTTAAAGACATAATTACTGGACCTCTCAAAAACGCTGAACGAAATGGCCATCTCAAAATTTTGATTGGATGTGTTTGGGGGATTGATGGTTGTATGTGAGGAAGCCAGTTCCCGTACGATCCCTTTCAGCTATCAAAAAGGCCACTAGACTGTGCAATTTCCAATCAAATAAGCCAACTTCAAAGTTTCTGTGACAGTTCTTTCTAAACGAAGGGCCTTCGTCTAAAACCAGAAAAGGGGGATAGCTGTCCTCCGATCACTTTGAATCTTAAAAAGGGCACAAGAACTTCTGATTTCCTCTCCCAAATTTGCCCCCTCCAAATTTTATACGACCATTTTATAAAAACCTTATATGCCCCAAAGGCATAACTTACAACCCTGCCTTAGGAGCTGTGGGGGTGGGGGGTGTCATCCTCAAAGACATAATTTCCGGACCTTTTAAATACGCTAAAAAAAATGGCTATCTTAAAATTTTGATTGGATGGATTTGGGTAAAATATGAGCGTGGGGGCTGGTTGCCCTTCAATCACTTTGGAATATTAAAAGGGGTATTAACCCTTTTAATTTCTAATCGAATCAGCCCCTTTGCAGGTTTCTACGACAACTCTTTCTTTACGAAGTGCCCTGGTCTAAAACAAAAAAAGCAAACAAAATAAATAAATAATACATGTTCTCACATCGCTCTTTACTTAAACAGCTCAAAGGCTCTGACTATGATTTAACTATTCCCTTTAGCATTTATTCCATTGGAGTTTCTATAGTCACATAAATTCTGTTTGAACTGTTTTTTTTCTGCATTATTATTGAACATTTTGAATCAAGATGAAATTTTATTCCTTCTGCTTTTCGGTTTTAATATGGCTCTTTACTGTTATTTAATTTTTTCGGAATTCTTTTGTAAAAGTAATTTTTGGAAAGAGCAGTGAATGTTGAATCAAATGATTGTATATACTCTTTATCTAGCAAATGGGCCCAAATACAAATCACCACTGTTTGACAGAGAGGACTAAAAACCTAAGGAGACAGTAAGGATGAAAGTTTTGCTAGAACACCATAGTATAAACGGTTTAAAAGGGAGAAATCAAAAGCACTCCTTCAAAAAATGTACATGGCGATCCTGATAATTTCTAATTTTTTCTCATTATTCCCCTGCCGGAAAAATGTGCCAAATCGTATTTCGCAGAAATCATAGGAGTGCTGCGGCACCTACTTAGGAAGAAATGGAATAGTTTTATCTAAAAGCCCAATTTTCAAATGAAATGAATTCTGCTGCTGTGGTTGACACTATCAAACAGGTGATTGGGGATGTTGTTGAGAAAGTAAAGACACCTACACCAACTAGACTGAGGGACTTAATTAGACAAATAAGGTCAGCCAGAACAGCAGCTGAGGAACGTGCTGTTGTTAATAAAGAATGTGCTTACATCAGATCAACTTTCAGAGATGAAGATGCAATGTGGAGATGCAGAAATATTGCCAAGTTGCTTTATATCCATATGTTAGGGTGAGATTTATATTGTACCTTATAGAAATTAGGGCAATATGTTACATTTCATTTGTGCCCTTTCATAGGCTAGGCCTAGTTCAAATTGTTGATGAAAAACTTGTCAGATTTAAGGTATAAGACAGAAATCAAAGAGTAAAAAAAAAAAAATACTATTTAATCTCAAGATTTCTATTCTAATGGAATCACTGTAACAAGAAGTAAGCAATAGGCTAGGCCTACAGTTCAATTCCCCATTCAACACACTTGGTAGGCAATCTTTGGTAAATTTTTGGGTGTTACTGTAATTTAGCTAGGATGAAAGTGAAAACATAACTGGTAGGGTAAGACACCCAGTAGTCGGCCACCTGCCTATTCTCAGAAAGAATGTAACTAACAGGGAACCTAGCTCTAGGCTAATGTGCTTAGAAAGTTTTTATACAAAGACAAAGCTGGTTTCCCTGGTCACTTAGCCTAGATATCCATATATCTAAGCAACACTTTCAACTTGTCGCTTTCTTTGTCTAAAATTAAAATAGTCTGCTAAGTGACCAGTTTAGTGACCACTAAGTGACCATATTAGCCTAGAGCTAGGTCCCCTGTTAATTACATTCTGTCCGAGAATAGGCAGGTGGCCAACTACTGGGTGTCTTACCCTAAGTATATACCAAATCATATTAGGCCTATTGAGTTAGGAATAAAGTGAATACACCATTTGATGCCTTTTTTTTATGCTGATTACAAATATAATAATCATTTCTATCAGAAATGAATTTCAGCCCCCCCCTATGTATGCCAATTCAGGTTATAAATTTCTACTTTAGGGGGGGCAAATTTTGTTTCTGATTTAAATGGGAGGTAAGTTTAAACTTTACCCCCAAAAGCTTTAAAACTTCAACAACAAAATTTCTGTTGTATGTGATTTGTGTTTTTCAAACTAAGCCCTTGTTATCTTTTTAAACTTTTAAGCATTTCAGGTCCCCTGTCACTTTTTACCAAAATTGCTTTGGAAGTTTCCTATGGTGCTGGGAGAATTGCTAACAGGCTTTTTGTGGGAGTATACCTAATGGATAATATCTAAAAATTTCTATTCTGTAGAATATAAAAATAATATCCAACCATACTTAGATATTGCCAAAATTATCCAACTAGTTAGCTATCTGAAAAATTCTTTTAAGCAAATAAGAATTTATCCAACTAGGAAAATAATTAAAACTTAGAAGAAAACTAGTTTTATCTTGCTAGCCAAATACAATAAAGCATAAGAGCCAACTTAATATATCTAACTAGGTGGACAATACCTTAACTTAATGCTTCTTATATATATCTAACTAGACAGATAAGTAAATTCTTCATGCAAACCTGTGATAATATCCAACTAGTCAGACAATTTTTTCTTTTAGACATAGGATGAACATCTAACTTGGTGGATAACACTTTGTCCTAGCCCTTCTAATATTAATCAAACTAGGTAGTTAAGTAACTTCCTGCCTGGTTAAGTATATATAAGAAGATCTAAGACTCAGCATTATCCACCTAGTAAGATATTCTTACTGTACCTAAGAGAAACAATTTATCTGGCTAGTTGGATATTATCCCAAAACTGCATAGCCTAATGGTATTTACTTATCATCCTAGTTGGATATATATCAGGAGTGTTAAGACTTGCTATTATCCACCTAGTTAGATGTTCATGCTGTGCCCAAGAGAAATGAATTATCTGGCTAGTTGGATATTAACCCCACACTACTTAGAGAATCTTCTTATCTGCCTAGTTGGATATATATCAGAAACACTAAGCAACATTATTATCCAACTAGGCAGATATTCATGCTGTGCCTAACAGAAACAATTTATCTGGCTAGTTGGATATTATCCCAAATCTGCATAGCCTAATGGAATTTACTGATCATCTTAGTTGGATATGATCAATAGTGCCACCACAATCATCATATTGTATAAATAAGAAAAGTAGTTAAAAACAGAAATAGCCTATACATAAAAATAACAGCCTACCACATGTAATTGGCCAAGGTTTGTTTTCTTCTCCTGCATTTTGATAAGTTCAATAGAGTGAGCTTATTTGGATTTTTATTCCATCATTTATTGCTGGCTATGTTTACTAGTAGTACAGTTGTGACAGTGGGGTACTACTAACTATAAAAGTGTATGTTCTGCTTTGATGTGTTACCCCGTACCTTAGTAGCCTTAGTATACTTGATTATTGATATATAATCTGCACACCTATTGGAAGTTTTGGAATTATAGCCAGTTTAGTAGCCTATTTACCAGTGTGATGCTCCCTCCACAAAGTAACAAATATCAGAAACCAATTACTCCTGAAAAAAGTATTGATAAATGTGCTGTTGCTGGGTGTTTACTTGACAACAGTTCTTGTGCTATACAGTGCGATAAATGTGACCAATGGTTGTGTGCACAATGCCCATCAATGTCCTCCTCTGAATATGATATCTTTGTAAAAATGAATAACTGACTTGGTAGCACCTGGGTATGCCCCATGTGTAAATCTAGAGGTTCAGCCCAGTAAGATCTTCCCCAGCTACTGAAGTCAGCTCTTAATGAGCATTGTAGTGAAATGAAAGCTATGTAGGTTGGTTTTCAAAATGAAATTCGCACCTCTCTTGAAGGTATTAATGCTAGAGTTCAGAGTCTAGAAAATATTATCTCATCTAAGGTGTCCACAGCCAATGTTGAAGAAATAGTCAATCATACCATTGACATTAAGCTGAAAACTGAAGTTCAAAAGATGGTGCTACAAGAAAAGGACAGACTGAAAAGACGTATGAATTTTGTTGCATATGGTGTTCCACCCCAAACCAATGACTTACAGTTCTTACGAAATCTTCTTACAAATATGTTTCAAATTGATGTAGGTGCAGTGACCAATTTGCAAAGGATGACAAGGAATAACACCAACTCAAGTGCTCCAAACTCATACAATCGACCAGATCCATTACTGTTCTCAGTCAGTTCCTTTAAAACTAAAATTGACATCCTAACACAGTCCCGCATTAAAAAAGGAGACATTCGTTTCTATGCACATACCTAAAAAGAAGACCGACCCCACAAAAAAGATTAGCAGAAAAAATCAAGCAAAAAGCAGCTGCTGGTGAGCGAAAGTTAGGAATAAAAAATGGTTGCATAGTGACAAAAAACGAGCTAAAATAGGTTGACATTACCCCTAACAACAGAATGGCTCTTTAAAAACCTATTCCCTGCCTTTAAATAGTATTAACAAGCAAAGTAATTTATCTGTTCTGTATACTAACGCAGACTGTTTATCTACAAAAATTGATGAATTTCATGCCTTAATATCAACCCGCATACCCTATGTTATTGTTATTACAGAATCACTCCCCAAGAATTGTCAGCACCCAGCTATATTTTTCCAGCAAGTGCCTGATTATAAACTCATTACAATTAATAATCATAAGCGTGGAATTTTCATTTGTGTTCATACCTCATTGAAGTATATTGAAGTTAATGACCCAATTTCTTCAATTATTAGTGAATCCTTAGTAGTTGATGTGAAATTACCTGGGTCCTCAATTGCTTTTATAGTTGTAGTCATTTATTGTAGTCCTAGTGTTTGTGAATTGTCTTCATTTAATAATAGAAAAATATTGCAGTATTTATCCACTTTCTCTTTATCTAGTTCTAAATTTTTAGTAGTTGGTGACTTTAACGTACCTTCTATTGATTGGACATCGGGTACAAAAAAATTTTCTGATGAGTCATTTGAAAATCATATACTTGAAGCTTTACAAGAGCATTATTTGTATCAGCACATTCAAAACCCTACACGGTTGCGCGCTAATTCAACCCCTTCAGTTTTAGACCTTGTAATTACAAAATCGCCAGATGATGTTGCTAGTGTTGAGTTTTTGCCACCACTAGGAAAAAGTGATCACTTGGTATTGGTGATATCACTAAATTGTGTGATAGGTCGTTATGATATTCCAAATCATTCTTCCAAATATGATTATGATAGAGGAAATTACATTGCATTTTCAGATTATATTTCGTCTCTTTCTATACAAGAGGAGTTACAGCAATGTAATGCTACTGTTGATGCATCTTTTGATTTTATTAAGCAGGCCCTTATAGAAGGTAAGGATCAATATGTACCAATATATACTAGTAGACAGTTTTTCAAAAATAGACAGATCCTTCCTTGGTATATTGTACAAATGCTAAAAGAAAAAGGTGATAGGTTCCATGATCATTTAAGATTTAAAACCTTAGATTCTTGGTTAAATTATAAAAGAGCTAGAAATAGAGCAACTAAATTCCTTCGTTTAAATTATCAAGAGGTGGAGACAAAAGTTATAGCATCACTCCAAAGCTGCCCAAAAAGATTTTGGAGATATGTGAGAAGGAATCAAGTTTCACAATCCCCATCATCCACTTTCTTTATAGATCCCGAAACTTTTTTACATATAGATGATGATTTTGTAAAATCACAACTTTTCAATAAGGTATTTGGTTCAGTTTTTACTCAAACACATACCAAAACCCACACTCAGTTTATTCCTCCAGATTTAACAAAAGAATTTGTTGATTCAGAGTTTACAGTCCAACAGGTTTATCTGACACTCCGAAATCTTGATCCAGGAAAGGCACCAGATATTGATGGATTTTCCAATGTGATGTTACGTGAACTTGCATCAGTACTTGCTGGGCCACTCACATATCTCTTTAATCTTTGTCTCTCATCTGGTAAATGTCCTTCAGCTTGGAAAAGAACTATCATTAGGCAATTGTACAAGAATGGTTCAAAATCCCATTTCAATAATTACAGACCAATTTCAAATACATCAATCTTTTGCCGTATACTGGAGAAAATTGTGGTGAGTAGAATCTAAGCACATTTTGAGGAAAATAACTTATGGCATTCTGCTCAGCATGGTTTCTGTAAACAACAATCTTGTAACACACAATTTCTTGAGGTGATTTGTGATTTTCAATTAATGGCTGATAATGGTATTTTGTTTGACTGTATTTATATTGACTTTTCCAAAGCATTTAAAAAAATTTCCATTCCACTTCTGATAAAAAAATGTCAACTATATGGTATAGGCCCATTAACTAATGCATGGATAACAGATTATCTTACAAATAGAACCCAAGAGGTTGCAGTAGGTGATGCCTTGTCATCACCTATTTCTGTCATAAGTGGAGTTCCACAAGGCAGTTGTCTTGGGCCAGTACTCTTCTGCCTTTATATCAATGATTTACCAGGTGTTGTTAGGAATTCAACCATAAAAAAGTTTACAGATTATGTAAAAATCTACAGGCCAGTCATGAGTGAACAAGAGATTTCTTTACTTAAAGAGGATTTGGTTGCTCTTGGCCAGTGGTGTACTGCAAACTCTATGTTCATTAACAAAACCAAGTGCAATGCTGTGCACTATTTGCGTAGAATCCCTCAGCATTACCATTACTTTGTTGTTGGTAAATTAATTTCAAGTTCAGAATATGTTTGTGACCTTGGGATTTGTTTTGATTCAAGTCTCAAATTTAATAAACGCGTATCAGACATCACCCATAAGGCTAATTAGCAATTATTACGTCTAAGGTGTACTTTTTCTAAGTTTAATCTTCATTCACTGATTTCACTTTATGTATCCACTGTACGTCCAGTACTTGAGTATTGCTCATCAGTATGGCATCCCCTTAATAAGAGAGATATAGAGAGGGTTGAGAGTGCAACGTAGGGCCACCAAACTCATACCATACCTGAGTCATCTACCTTACCACCAGAGAATGGAAAGACTACAGTTGCCTTCTCTCCAGTTCAGTCGTGATAGAGCCGACGTAATAAATATATTCCGCATTGTTAGGAACACTGATAATACCACTCCAACTCACTTTTTCACTTTTACAGAATACAGTAGTATCTATCAACACCAACACAAAATTTATCCACCATGTTCACAGAAAAGATTAGGCCAAAACTCTTTGTCTAGCAGAGTGTGGAAGACTTGGAATTCACTTCCATCAGAAACTGTTGCAAGTACCACAGTCCAGTCTTTCAAAGGTGGTTTAGCCTCTACAGATTTCTATACTAGGTCCTATCACAATCCATTTTGAGATTATTTAAAAAAAAAAAAAAAATTTTACTTTTGTATTACCTGATTTGTTACAGTGTGACAGTTATTTTGTAAGCTTACTTTTTTGTAGGTTTCAATTATTAACAGATATGTATCACTTAAGTTGGTATGTTATTGTATGTTTCAGTAATATTGTTTTTCCAATGTTTTTCAGTTACTGTGTGTTTGTGTTATGTCATTGATATTGTTATAGACTTTTTTATAATTGTTTTGTGCGACAAGCTTGTTAAAGCTTACCGTATATTGTTATTAATAAATAAATAAACAAATATATATCAGGAGTGTTAAGACTTGCTATTATCCACCTAGTTAGATGTTCATGCTGTGCCTAAGAGAAATGAATTATCTGGCTAGTTGGATATTAACCCCAAACTACTTAGAGAATCTTCTTATCTGCCTAGTTGGATATATATCAGAAACACTAAGCAACATTATTATCCAACTAGGCAGATATTCTCTCTGCCTAAGAGAAACAATTTATCTGGCTAGTTGGATATTGACCCCAAACTGCTTAGAGAATCTTCTTATCTGCCTAGTTGGATATATATCAGAAACACTAAGCTACATTATTATCCAACTAGGTACATATTCATGCTGTACCTAACAGAAACAATTTATCTGGCTAGTTGGATATTATCCCAAAACTGCATAGCCTAATGGTATTTACTTATCATCCTAGTTGGATATATATCAGGAGTGTTAAGACTTGCTATTATCCACCTAGTTAGATGTTCACGCTATGCCTAAGAGAAAAGAATTATCTGGCTAGTTGGATATTAACCCCAAACTACTTAGAGAATCTTCTTATCTGTCTAGTTGGATATATATCAGAAACACTAAGCTACATTATTATCCACCTAGGCAGATATTCATGCTGTGCCTAACAGAAACAATTTATCTGGCTAGTTGGATATTATCCCAAATCTGCATAGCCTAATGGAATTTACCGATCATCTTAGTTGGATATATATCAGGAGTGTTAAGACTTGCTATTATCTACCTAGTTAGATGTTCATGCTGTGCCTAAGAGAAATGAATTAGCCTATCTGGCTAGTTGGATATTAACCCCAAACTACTTAGAGAATCTTCTTATCTGCCTAGTTGGATATATATCAGAAACACTAAGCAACATTATTATCCAACTAGGCAGATATTCTCTCTGCCTAAGAGAAACAGTTTATCCGGCTAGTTGGATATTGACCCCAAACTGCTTAGAGAATCTTCTTATCTGCCTATTTGGATATATATCAGAAACACTAAGCTACATTATTATCCAACTAGGTACATATTCATGCTGTACCTAACAGAAACAATTTATCTGGCTAGTTGGATATTATCCCAAAACTGCTCAGAGAATCTTCTTATCTGCCTAGTTGGATATATATCAGAAAACTTAGCTGCATTATTATCCACCTAGGTAGATATTCATTCTGTGCTTAAGAGAAACAATTTATCTGGCTAGTTGCATGTTATCCCAAAACTGCTTAGAGAATCTTCTTATCTGCCTAGTTGGTATATATCAGAAACACTAAGCTACATTATTATCCAACTAGGTAGATATTCATGCTGTGCCTAAGAGAAACAATTGATCTGATTAATTGGATATTATCCCAAAACTGCTTAGAGAATCTTCTTATCTGTCTAGTTGGATAAATATCAGAAACACTAAGCTACATTATTGTTGACCTAGTTAGATATTCTTGCTGTGCCTAAGAGAAACAATTTGTCTGGCTAGTTGGATATTATCCCAAAACTGTATAATAGAATTTTCTTATCCTCCTAGTTGGATATATATCAGGAGTGTTAAGACTTGCTATTACCCACCTAGTTAGATGTTCATGCCGTGGCTAAGAGAAATGAATTATCTGGCTAGTTGAATATTAACCCCAAACTGCTTAGAGAATATTTTTATCTGCCTAGTTGGATATATATCTGAAACACTAAGCTATGTTATTATCCAACTAGGTAGATAGCCTGTTCTGTATATTGCACAGACAGTCAAATATTCAGCTAGGTAGGTAAAGGTGTAAGAGTCTTAAAAATGTTTTTATCTGTCTAGCATGATAATTTATCTTGATACTAAGTGTAGTTGGATATTATTTTTACATTCTATGGAATGTAATTTTTTTAAGAATATCTATTGGGCACCTTCCCGGCTTTTTGTATTTGATACTGTCAGCCAACACTAAGACTTGCTAAATGATTTTTTTGGCATCAAATCCCCTCACACTTTTTTTGTTTAGGTTGCTACTCTATCTGATATCCTGATATGATGCCCTCTCAAGTCTGTTGACTCTAGGATGGACATAAAGAGTGATCAAGATTAGACAGAATTTTCTAACATCTCTTTTAATACTTTCCTTATCTCTAATTGAACCTTTGTCTTTGAATATAAATTTTTTTATTAGGTATAATACACAGGAAAAAGCCTTTGGCTTATTCTCCATTGAATTATAGTTCAGATGAAACCAAACTGAGTGAGGCTGTTTTATCTGTATTTGTTTTTGTAATCCTCATTGTTATGGATTTTCTAAAATGCATTTCATAATCCTCATTGTTAAGCATTTTCTAAAATCTTTTTAATACTTTCCTTATCCCTAATTGAACCTTTGTCTTTGAATATAAATTTTTTAATTATATATAATACACAGAAAAAAGCCTTTAGCCTATTCTCCAATGAATTGTAGTAAAAATCAAACCAAAGGGAGTGAGGCTGTTTTATCTGTATTTGTTTTTGTAATCCTTGTTGTTATTGTAACACCCCTTAATCCTTTGTTTTTCTCTGTTGATTTTTTTTCTTGATAGCCCTAGTCTGTGGAATATATTTGTTTTCTCTGCCATTTTTTACTTTCTTAAAATCTGGATCACAAGACAACCTGGTGTCTATTCTAATATGTGCTCAAGTTCAACTCCATTCAGTGGCCTTTTTACCTCTTGTAAATCTGTTCTCACAATTTTTAGGATGCTATCTCTATTTTTGCTGTAGTGCTGTTTCCTTGCAGTTGATACTTTGGTTGCCCAGCTTGGATATTTTCTCTGGTTTTCTCCTGTTTAGCTTCCTCTCTTGACACCATTGTGTTTATAAGCTGTTTTTACTAAGTACCATTTTTTTTTATAATTTCTAACTCACAAATAGGAATGTCCTCTTTGTACTAATGTATGGGTAATGTATTCATCCTAGACATGGGCATTGACAAAACAGCTTGAAAAACAAATGCAAGGTTTTGAAAATAATTGCCTGCAGCATATTCTGGGTATCTGCTGGTCTGATAGGATTACAAGTACCTTCATGTGTGAAAAAAACAAAGCAAACATTGGTAGTTGAGACAATTTGAAGTAGTAGATGGCAGTATTGGGGCCATATGTTCTGCATGGGTAATGGCAACTTCCCTCATGATGTTTGGTGTTGGGTCCCCCCCCCCCCCCCCAGCATTAGAAGACATGGACAGTAGAATGCATTACTTGGATAGTGTGTAGAGAGGAAGGCTGCACTGGCGGGCGCATCTTTGCTTCACCTGTGGTTGCAGACTCTTAAGAGGTTGTCATGGAGAGGCACCATTGTTGCCTTGTGCACTAACTGGTGTGGGAGGAACTAGGTCTAGGTAACTATCAACTTTAACTGTTAGGGCCACTTGATTTGTCACCCTCTTATATTTGTATATGTTGTCATTGCAACTGGCAGCATCATATAGTTTTTTTTTTTTATTATATAGTTGTTTATGGTTGTAACCTACAATTATCACATCATTCATCATCTTATATTTGAAGAAGCAGTTTACAAAAGGCACTAGCTATAGCAATTTTCTTTCAATTGTGCCCTTAAACAGATGTGTACGATATTCCAGTGCTCTGCTAGTAGTGAAGGAAGAAAAAAAGGAGGACATATCAGGGCTTCAAAAAAGCGATTTTCTTTGTTGTTCATGCCAGGGGGCTGTAAGTATCCTGTATAGGATTTTCAGCAATGGTGATTCTAATGGTGAACTTTTTGTTTCAATCCGACGCCATTTTTAGGGGTTTCAGGCCCTTTTTCGAAATTTTCATAAATTGGTGTTCAAAATAACATTTTACTGTTAAGACTAAGCAAGATAATAGTTCCTGAATCAGCTACAAGTGGAAATTTTTTCTCATGAGCCAGTTTTTTTAGGTGTGTTTTTTTTTTTTTCAATTGTGGTTTCTATGGGCTGTGGTTTGTTCTCTACTAGGTTGCAGCTACCAGTGCAGCCATGAAGATATAACACAGGCTTCTTTTGAAAAGTTATTTTTCTTGGGCATGATGTCAGCAGAGTGATTATACTGCCTGGTTTCCAGTGGTTTGTTCTTCTCTAGGTTCCAGTTATACTAAACAAAGGTTTACGCTAACATTCTAATGTATAGGTACCCTTCCTTTTTTTTTAATTTGTATTATATTCGGTTATTCCATTGTAGAAAATTAGACTATAATTTTAATGTTTAGGCACTATGCTTCTCTTGATAACGACTTTATGCTTGGTATTTATGCATAGTATTTATGTTACAAAGAGTTCTATTATAATTTTAGCTATCCTGCTCATTTTGGTCAGTTGGAATGTTTGAAATTAGTTGCATCGGAACGTTTTACAGACAAAAGGATTGGATATCTAGGTGCTATGCTTTTACTAGATGAACGTCAAGATATTCATGTTTTAATTACAAACTCCTTAAAAATGTAAGTGTTTTTTAAAAACTGTTTTAAGTGCAAATCTTCAGTGGCCTCTCAAGAGCTTTGCAAAAGCAAGTGATATTGTTTTATTTATTCTTTACCACATAGCTCTGTCTTTGGAACTGAAATTATTTTTTATTATCCTATTTATTATAAAACTATTTACAACACGCTGTATAACAATGAGAAGTCCAGTAACAGACACAAAAAGAAAATATAAACTAAAGAAAACCATTGGTGAAGAGAAAAATAATTCCTCAAGGGTTGCAGTTGTGGGAGCTTGTGCCTTGCTAAGACACTTATAATTAACCCTGACAGGATCAAACTAGGTGCCGGTTGAGAGATTTGACTTGCTTGAAAACTAGTCTCCTTCTGAGCCTCAACTAGGTTACTTGTCCTTGGAATTTATTCAATGACCTAGAAATTTGTCTTAATCACATGTCTTGTCCCCAAGAGGAAGCCATTCACGTCACCCTCCGAGGTTGAAACCACCCAGTAAGTTGACAGAATAGATCTCCACCTCCTTCACCAACCTATCAAATTCAAACACATTATTAGTACCACCCAATTCCTCTAGTACCTAGTATGATCTTCTGAATCTACCCCCAGATTATTGCTGCTTTCTGGAATGAGGACCTTCTCCTCACTGTAAGTTCTTGTTTGTTGGGTGACTAAAGTGGGTTCAAAAATGGATCATGTCCCTGAAACCAGAAGCCATCTACCAATGCAGACTGAATTGTAGAAGCATATCGCTTTTCTGTAGCTCTATTCAATTTCTTGGATTTCCTTACTTTCATATTAGGATTAAATAGATCATCTTCAAATGGGAACTGCACCTGCACATTAGGTGGCTCATACTGAAGCACACATGGACTGGTGATTTTTAATCTCTTAAAATCAGGGGTATCAGGTCCTGACCGGCTGCACAACCTGACGTTAAAAATATGTCTCAGAATTTATTAGTTGCTGTAACAGTATTATCTACTTGAAACTTGTTAAGTACTTTATCAATAGAAAAGAGCTACAATAATACCAATTCTAAAATCAGAAATGGGCCCAAAAGAAATGATGTCCTATAGACTTATTTCCCTTAAATCATGCCTATGTAAACTAATGGAACATGGGAATAAAAGCCAAGATCCTTCCAAAACTGATGAGTCAGCTTCAATTAGAATATTTTGGTTTTTATCTCATAGGAGTACAGCAGATGCTCTCTTTAGGATGGACCGTAAAATTAAAATGAGTCATATGCAAGGTAAGGGGATGTTAATAACTTTTTTTTAGACATGAAAGACACTTTTGACAGGGTGGACGTTGGTAAGTTAATTTTAAAGTTAGCTAAGTTTAATTTTTCAATGAATACAGTTTGTTGGATTATTGATTACCTTATAATTAGGGAAATAGAGCCTTAAAAAGGAAATTTTGTCTGATGTTAGGACCAGAGCTATTCTATAGTGACTGCCTTCACAAATTGGCAAGTAATTTCAAATGGGGTACATCTTTTATTTGTGCACAGTGCATTTATAAGATTTGCCCTGCTTTTGAGGGAGTCATTAAGATAACTTACATGGTATTTCCAGACTAACTTCCTGTCCAGACCAAGGTAACAAAACTTTGCAACATGGATATAGCGGTGATTACTGTATATGTTTTTCAGCTTGTTGATTGCATGGTTTTTCACTTTCATTTCTTTATTTCCCATCTTTATTTACCATATCTTTACTTTTTTCTCCATATTTCTTTATTGTATCTTTACTTGTATTTGGCAGCAAATTAAAACTAAATGAATATATAGACATGCAGTGCCTGGGGTGCTTCACCTACCGCTTTTTCTAGCTTATTGTAATGACATAAGTTTTAGTATAGTTCAAGGCAGCAAGCTGTTTATTAATGCAGATGATATTACACTCGCAGCAACTTCAAGAAACCAAAATAGACTTAAAGGCTGCATCTGCAAAGGTCTTGATTATCTTGAGCTACAAGGATTGGAAAATGATATGGAATTTTCCCCATCAAAGTTAGTCCTAATCCTTTTCAGAAGGGAGGAGGTCATTACTCCTTCTAGTGTATTAATTTACTCAAGCTCTATACCCCATGTTGCAAAGTTTTGTCTCCTTGGTATTGTGGTTGACATAAAGTTAGCCTAGAATCACCCTAGAATTATCTTATTGGTTCCTTCAAAAGCAGGGCAAATCTTATAAATGGAATATGCACAAATAAAAGGGGTGCTTCATTTCAAATGAGTCAAAATCTTGGTCCTTCTTTGAAACTACATTAAGAACTTTATACTCAACAGACTGTGTATTCAAGTTTATATTGAACAATTTAACTACATTCAATAGACAGTGAAAATCTAGAAGTTGTACATAAATAAGTGACATTGTTTTTATTTGATTTTTTTTTTTAAATCAATAATTTTTTTAAAATCCAAAGTTGTGCATAAATAAGTGATAAATAAGTTTTATTTGATTTTTAAAAAATCGGATACATTTTTAAAAACTAAAGTTGTGCATTAATAAGTGATATTGTTTTTGTTTGATTTTTTTTTTAATCAAATAAATTTTTAAAAATGAAAGTTGTGGATAAATAATTGACTTTTTTTTTTTTTTTTTTTTTTTTTTTTTTTTTTTTTTTTTTTTTAATCAAATAAATTTTTAAAAACCAAAGTTGTGCGTAAATAAGTGACATTGTTTTTATTTCATTTTTTTTAAATCAAATGAAATTAAGTCATTTTTTTTATTTGTTTTTTCTTTATATCAAATAGATTTTTAAAAGCCAAAGTTGTGCGTAAATAAGTGACATTGTTTTTATTTCATTTTCCAAAAATCAAATAAATTTTAAAAAACCAAAGTTGTGCATAAATAAGTGACATTGTTTTTGTTTGATTTTTTTCAAAATCAAATGAATTTTTAAAAGCCGAAGTTGTGCATAAATAAATAAGTGACATTGTTTTCATTTGATTAAAAAAAAAAAAAAATTAATCAAATAAATAAATTTAAAATTTTAAATTTAAATTTGTAATTAAAAACTTTCAAGTCTACCTCAAGTATTCCCTCATTAATTTAAGGAAAGAAATACTGTCTAGCACAGAGATGACAGCGGTGGGAGGATGTTTAGTTATCCCTCAGTGTTATAGACTCTAATATTCACTGTAATGGCACAATCTTTACCTCCAACACCTTTGACAAACTAAACAATTTTTTAAATAAGCAAACACTTGAAATACCATTTAGTGACTACTCCGGACTACGAACGATGTGAAAATTCTGTAGATGCTTTTGAGACAGGGGATTTTTGGTGTATGACGTTCTATTTGTTCTTCGCTCTTTTTGGACGCATTTTCAGGTCAAAAATGATTTTTTTTTGTCAAAACGGATACTAAACCAAACTTTTTTCGAGAATCCGCACTGAAGCTTCTGAGAAAAATGAAAATCGTAATTTTCAGAAAATTTTTCATTTTTTCGTAGTGAAACTTTTCAGGAAAGCAGAAATTATAAAGAAAAGTTTGGATCTTTTTTTAAAAATTTTAGCTCTTTCATATTCAGTATATCTATATGATTATTCAAATGTTTTTTTTTTCAATTCGTGCCTATATTTTAACTCTATTATCCTTCATCTGAGACTCGTTTTTATAATTGTCTGAAATGCGGCCGCGTTGTTTACCAGCGTTTTAGCT
>NC_142804.1:59693867-59768867 GCF_049724085.1 Artemia sp. Qi Xiang Cuo | reverse complement strand
ATGAATTTTCTGATTTCAGGTGTTTTGATTACTGGCGTGACGCTCATCACTGAAATGTGTCGTAAAAGTCCAGACACTCTTGCCCACTTCAGAAAAGTAAGTGACACTGTCTGGAGGTGGCCAGCCTTTATATAACCCATAAGGCCCGTTCATTTGCACTAAGATCTTACATCTAAGATCTCACATCTTTCTTCAAAGATTTCCGTTCTTTTAACTCATCTTTGTTCTAAGATCTTACAGCTCACTGATATTAGCAAAAAGTGTGAAAGACGCCATCTTTCTGCCATATAGAACTTCGATGATATACTCATTATGGTTCTTAGACCGCTGATCAGAGCAGAATGATGAAAGAAGTTTTCAAAAGAACGCCATAAGATGTACGATCTTAGTGCTAAGATTTCACTTTTAAGCATTCTTCGTCAAAACATGTAAGATCTTAGCACAAAGATGGGTAAAAGAGCGGCCCTATAATTTATGTCTTGTTTATTGCAACGGTTGTCTCTTTTACTTGTTGGAATGACAACTTGAAAACAGAAAGTTGAGTTCCTGGAATGATATTGACGAATTTTGGGGATAAGTTTTATTTTTTAATTTTGTTATGCTCTTTTAATCGTTAATGTCGACGAAATAGTAAAACACTACCCGATTGAACTGAAAATTAACTAAATTGGCCGTAATACACACCATGTTGGTTGAAATTATACGGTAATTTCTAAGCTTACATAATTTTATAAAATGAGATTGTCTCGCAAGTGCGTATCTCAGACTTTTTTAATAAATCTTTTGTAAAATTAAAGATCGGTTTTATGGTTTCTACAAAAACCAAAATAGAAAAAGAAAAACCCGATTTGCAAAGTTACTATTGTACCGTCGTGATTTTTTTCGTAGCCTATTGATTTTGAACGATTTTCTTGTGAATTTTGTTTTTGTTACTTGTTATAAGGACGTTCCCAAACCATGCCTTGACCTCTGTATACATAAAATTTTTTTTACGATTAATTTGTTTTTTTTTCTTTCTTTTTTCTAGACAGTCCCTAATTTGGTCAGGATTCTTAAAAATCTTTTAATGGCTGGATATTCTCCAGAGCATGACGTGTCTGGAATTAGTGACCCCTTTTTACAGGTTTGCATATCTTATAGTTGCCTTTTTTGTGCATTTTAGGTTCCTTAAACATCCGAAGGCGAGAAGGGGGGGGGGGTTAGCAATAGGACCATATGCCCCTTTCAAGTCGCAAGACGGACAAATAAAATTGTTTAAGATCCCTTATTAATAAATACAGTGAAATGTCATCAGATTCTTTGGTTATTGTTTCTATCAGTACCCGTAGAAGTCTTTCTAAAGTAGTTGTAAACATTTTGGTAAATATTTAAGGCTGTAAGATTCTGTAAGGGAGGAAAGGTTTTATCATAGGCAGCGCAATATTTTTTTGTTTTTTTCTTTATTTTTTTCTTTTAGACCAGGACAATTCGTATCGAAAGAGTTGTCGTATAAACTTCGAAAAGGGCTCATTTGATTGGAATTGGAAGGGCTTGTGCCATTTTTAATAGCCGAAAGTGATTGGAAGACAACTAACACCCCTTCCATGCCCATTATTCACCGAAACACATCCAATCCAAATTTTGAAATAGACATTTTGTTCGACGTAGTTGAAAGATCCGGAAATTACGTATTTGGGGGTGACACCCCCCAGGGCCCTCAGGGCAAGGGTTGTAAGTTATGCCCTGGGGGCATACAAGATTTATATAGAGAGCGTTGTCGTAGAAACTTCAAAAAGGCTCATTTGATCGGAAATTTAAAGGACTAGTGCCCTTTTTAATAGTCGAAAGTGATTTGAGGGTAACTAACACCCCTTACACGCCCACCATTTCCCCAAACACATCCAATTAAAATTTTGAGATAACCATTTTGTTCGACGTAGCTGAAAGTACTGGAAATTAGATCTTTGAGTATGACAAACCCCCTACGCCCCTCAGCGCGAGGGCTGTAAGTTAGCCCCCCCACTTCTAGAACTCTTTTTCACCAAACGTATCTGATTGAAATAATGAGATAGCGATTTTTTTTCAAAATAGTCCCAAGAACATATAACAATGTCTCTAGGGAATAAACAATTCCCCAGCGCCCTGGGGATAGGGTTGTAAGTTATTTTATGAGGGCATATAAGGTTTTTATTGAGTGGGCGGTCGTATAAACATCAGATTGGGCTTATTTGGTTTGATATTGGAAGCTATAATGCCTTTTTTAAGAGTCAAAAGTGATTTGAGAGCAAACTGCCCCCCCCCCCTTCACGTTCAGCATTTGCCTGAACACCTCCAATCAAAATTTGAAGATAACAATTTTATTCATCGTAGTTGAAGGTTTCGAAAATTATTTCAGTGAGGAATACAAACTCCCCCCCCCCCTACAGCTCTCAGAGAAAGGGTTGTAATTTATGCCCTTGGGGCATATAAGGCGCTTATAAAAAGGGTGGTCTATATGTTTTGGAGGGGACTCATTGGATTGGTAATCATAAGTTCTAGTGCCCTTTTTAAGAGTCAAAGCGATCAAGGCGCAGCCCCCCCCCCCCCACACACACACACACAAACACGTCGTGTTTTCCTGAGATGTATCCAATATATGCTTTGAGACAGTCCTGTTATTCAAAATAATCCAAATATAATATGAAAAGGCTTTTGAGGTTGATACAAACCACCAGAGCCTGAGGATGAGGGTAGTAAATTATGTCCCTAAGGCATTTAAGGTTCTTATGGAAGGGATGGTTGCATAAGATGGCTCATCTTATGGAAGGTGGCTCATTTGGTTGAAATTGGAAGTTTTAGTTCCCTTTTAAGAGTAAACAGTGATGGAGGTCAAGTAGCACCCCCCCCCCACCCAACTACCCCTCTTTTCACCAAATGCATTTGGTTGAAACTGTGCGACGGCAATTTTGTTTAAAATACCTCGAAAAACGTATAACAATGCTTCCAGGTTTGTCACAACCCCCAGAACCCTGGGGCAAGGGCTTTAAGTTATGCCCTTGGGGCATATAAGTTTTTATGGAATGAATGGACGTAATTCAGATGTATCTCATTTGATTTTGAATTGGAAGTTATAGTGCTCTGTTTAAGAGTCAAAGTGATTTGAAAGAAACCTCCCCCACGCCCATCATATGAGCAAGTGTACAATGTTATTGTAACAGCTTATGCATTGGTCATAATTCTTTTCATAGTTATAACAAATATCTCTAGGGGTTCTAGGGTTATTTGGTAGGTCAGCCCCCACTGTTATGTATTTTGCCCATTATGCTGAAAAACTAAGTGTTGCTTCAAAATTAAATCAAAACACATTGTTTGTATGCTGGTTGCCAATAAGACATCTCAGAATATACCAATTACGACTGAGGGTATCAAGTTAAAATTTTCGGGGCTACTTCTATAACTACTTCTGCTCCTAAAATTTTACTAAATCAAAAAAGTGTAATTGTATCTAGTCTTTGAAAGAGCATAGATATGATTTTTTTGGCAATGGTATTAACTTTTATTTATCAGGTCAAATAGAGGATGTATATGACTAAATAAAACGCTACTATTTGTGTCATGATTTTCAAAAGAGTTTATTTTGTAATTTATTTCTCACATTAATTTCTGCCGTTTTGAGTTTGCCCTTTTATTGCCCTTTTAAGGGTGCTGAGAAGATCAAATGCCTGGACTGTCCGTCCCCTATCAAGGGTACTCTATTGCTCCTCCAAGTAGAAATGCTGTCTTTGCCTCTGATCCTGTGTCTATGTATTATTCGTATTATAACAGGTGCCGCAATTGTATGTGTAATATTGTATCATATATGTCAGGATCCCAAATGAGGTTTTAATGGCTGGATATTCTTCAGAACAAAACCTTTTAAGAATTAATGACTCTTTTTGCAGCTTTGCATATCTTGTGGTTACATTTATTTATGCAATGTAGTTTCATCTAACGTCCAAGGGAGGGGGCGAGGTAGCAATAGGAGAATATGCACGTTTCAAGTTGCAGGACCAACAAATGAATGTATTTAAGAACCTTTGGAATTTTTACAATATTTTTTTTTTGTAGGTGTTCCTATTAATCCCAGTAGGATTCTTTCCAAGAGGGAGTAACATTGCAAACCCTTTGTAAGAAGGGAAAGGTTTGATTTGAAAAAAAGGAATTTTTTTTAACGGCACAGAATGTTGCAGCTTTTTGTGTATTCCTGATATATAAGGAAGCGGGGTAGATCAAATGCCCTTAAAAGTTGATTTGCCCTCCTATGTAGCAGTAATAGCTCTGGTGGATATTCATCCTTTTATTTGTTTCGTAGTGGATAGAAGTTCAAGATTCTAAAGAAGAAGAAATATGAGATTGTGAACCTGGTTAATTAAACGAATACCAATTGCGCAAAAGACTGTTAAGAAAAAAAGTAATGCACAAAATTCGATTGAAGAGTGAAATTCAGATTACAGTTAGATTATTTAGTTTTAGAGAATAACAAAAAATAAGAAGAAAGAAGAAATAGCTTTCGGGACAAAAAAAATAATATATCAAAAGTCGGACACTTTCAAAAGGGCGTGTGTCAAGTAGAACAATTTTTTTGATTATAAAGATGAAAAGAATCTCCACATTTACAATAAAAATAGAAAGTATAATAAATCGATGCTTCACAATTAATGAGAGTAAAGTCTATATATAATGATTTTGAACCTATTGTTACCCAACAAATTCATTCATTCACGAAAAATATTGTGTATTTATAAAAAAAATTACCCATGTCTTTTGTAAATTGAATTTCGTGCCAATTTTTTGGCAAAGACCTACCATCTTTCTATTCTCGCGATGACCATTAAAATCACTCGCCAAGGTAACGAGAATCAGTATAGTTAGTGAGCGGAACGCACTCAATGTGACCATTCGTTCATTGTCTTTTTTTTTTTTACTCTGAACATTTTGAATCTGTAATTTGAAAATATTTTCTGTTCTTTGAAAGTAAAAGTAGAATATAATTTCAGAAGTTAAAATCAAAAGTTAAAATCTTATAGTAAAATAAAATTGAAATGTTTGTAGTTTAGTAAAGTCAACCCCATCTGAAGACAAGTCGAAACAAATTCAGAAATAAACTCAGTCACTGCAACAATTGGAGTTGACCCAGCAGTAACCGAGTCGGTCGTATCTTGCAGCCCGAACTGGAACTTGTTCTGGTACTTCATAAAAAAACTTGTTTAAAACTTGTCTGTATCTCATAGTGCTAAAATTCTTAGAAGATTC
Organism: Artemia sp. Qi Xiang Cuo; assembly: GCF_049724085.1. NCBI lineage: Eukaryota > Metazoa > Arthropoda > Branchiopoda > Anostraca > Artemiidae > Artemia > Artemia sp. Qi Xiang Cuo. Next base: position 59,763,617 of record NC_142804.1, on the reverse strand, counting down.
AAGCATTTTTTCGCTTTAACCTTATTTTGTCCACTTATTTATATTCACTTTAAGTTTATTTTTGTGTCTTTATATGCTCTTGTCTTTCATTTGTTCATGGTAACAACTTCGTTTTTATTTAGATAAAGGTTTTGAGGTTGCTGAGGGTGCTTGGGAAAAAAGATTCGGAAACATCAGAGGCAATGAATGATATTTTAGCTCAAGTGGCCACTAACACCGAGACAAGTAAAAATGTTGGTAATGCTATCTTATATGAAGCAGTTTTGTCTATCATGGACATTGAATCTGATAGCAGTTTAAGAGTAAGTATTTTAGTCACCGAATAGGCAGAAATCTTTTCAATTTAGTTCTTATTTTTCAATTTTTCTGGGTCATTTTATTATTCTCAGTAAGCTTTACCCGCTCCTCCCTGTAAGCTGATGTGTGTACTAAATAAGTCAATTAAATGAAAAAAACACCTGAAGAAGTTGAAGACAAAGAAAAAAAACACCTGAATAAGTTGACGAAAAAAAAACACCTGAAGAAGTTGAAGAAAAAAATACCTAAAGTTGAAGAAAAGAAACTAATGAAGTTGAAGAAAAAAAAAACCTGAAGAAAAAAAAAGTACGTTCAGCGTCCTCGATTCTTCGAATTATACCTGAGACCAGGGAGGGGTTTGGCCTGATACAGAAAAAAGATCTCTTTCCTAGATGTGGTTGCATTCTTTGCGACTTTCTTGTAAAGTAATTACTATGACAGGGTAGGGGTGTTTGCTTTCTTCTTTACATGAGTATCTGATAAATGGTGTTCAGAATATATGAATATCTGTTTTAGCCCTATTTTAACAAAGAATGTAACAAGTACGCGCAGGACGGGCTTCTCAGAGCGCTAACCCCTATTCACATACGGTATCAAGATCGTATCCAGGGGGGCTAGGGGTTTTGATCCCCCCCCCAAAAAATGTTTGATCGACTCGTAAAATCGTAACAAAAATAAATATAAACACATTTTTAATGCGTTTTTAAAGTCTTTCTTTGTACCCCCCCCCCCCGAAAAATTATCTTTTACCCCCTCCCCCCTCCTCGTCCAAAAAAATCCTGGATACGGCCCTGAAAACCTATAATGGGTCTATCCTCGAGTATTTCTGTCCTACGTATTTTAGGCCCCCAAACTCAGAACAAAGCTCATTTGACAGCCGAAGTAAAAGATGTTCAAAAATGTACTGCTAAAATAATACTGGAACCCTGTTATAGCAACTACGAATGTGCCCTTGAGTTTCCTAACTTTCACGCTTTGTTTGATTGAAGAGATGATCTAATAGTAAAATTTGAAAACGTGGATGCTCAAAAAATAAAATCAATAAAATTGTTATGAAGTTGTAATACTAAATAAGATTGAAAATAAAATTTGTATGCCAAGCCATCGATGAACAGATTATGTGAGAATAGGCTAGCTCAAACTTCTACGGCGAATATCTCTGGTAACCGATGATCCACAATTGTTAGTTTCGTTGAGTGAGATTTTCCAGTTTCAATAATTCAACAAGAACAAAAATTGAAACAAAACAAAAACTTTAAAAAACGCTAATATAGAAAAAATTCTGGGTTAAAAGTTGACCTAAACTATGGCCTTATTACTAAAAAATGTTTTTTTTTTTTAGCAAAAAAAAATACTTTGTCTGTCCAGCCCTTCGACATAATCGGAAATTAGGGGGGGGTCATTTGCTCCCCTAGATTCTCCCCCCCCCCCTCAAATTTTGAAAAACACCTCTATTGTGGATTTTCATTGAAAAATGCGGTTTTTGGTATTATATTTGTAAAAACAGGAAGTTTGACCCCCCCCCCCATAGATTTCGAAAAATAAATTGCCCCCCCCCCCTATATTTTCGCAAATTACCGCCGCTGTCCTTAGAGTAAGGGATACTAGGCCAAACCGCATAGGGTGCCATCAGGGAGTGGAGACATGCATGGTTAAATATATTTCCACGAATTGTCAAAATGCAAGTCAATATAAAGAGTCTAACCCATACTACGGCATCTCAGGCAAGCGAGGCATGGAAGGTTTCATTGGCGCCTTCTCCAAAAAATTGTCAAGCCAAAACTACGGCATCCCCGGCAAGCGATGCGTTGAAGGTTTCATCAGCGCCTTCTCCGAAAAATTGGCAAGCTGAGGTACTATTTCGGAAACATAGACAACCCCTCAGTGTAGGGTGCTGGAACGTCTGCTCAATGAAATGCCTAACGACCCAGTCGTTTATAGCGGGGGAAATGCTTCGTTAAAACGTAGACATAATGTGCGATTCAAAAAAACGAATCAAACCCATTTTGGAAGTCTCGGAGGATAGAACTGCTGAGGACGATGCTTTTTTCTCCTTCCTCAACTCTTTGTCCCTAGATGAGTCTGTGTATGGGGGAATGGACATTATTTTCAGCCCCCTATCAACGAGGTCTCTTTTAAAGTGGGAACCTATCTCACATAGAGTAGCAAGAGTGCGATTCAATGGCCACGTGTTCAACATATCAACTATTATAGTTGATACTCCAACAAGAGACGAGCTGGGGAGTGAAGCAGATCTTTTTCTACCAAGTTCTAACTTGTACGCTTGAGAAAGTACCAAAACGAAACCTCATCTTTATTGGAGGTGACTTTAACGCCAGAGTTGGGGGAAAAGTATCCAATGCTGAGTCTGCCATTGGGCACTTCGTTCTTGGAGCTAGATGTAGCAGGAAATCAAGACTTCTTCACTTTGTCATGACGAATGATCTAGTCACTACCAATTCCATAATCAAACACAATACCAGTAATAAAGCAACATGATATTTAAAAGACAGTTGAACAAAAAGCCAGATTGGTTACATCCTATGTCCCCCGTTGGGAAGCAATGGGTACAAATAGTAGATTGTACTTTCGAAGAGACACCGGCTATAGGCACGGGTCAAAGCATATTCAAGTCAGACTAGATGTAGATTTATGGATTGTAGCCCGCCGCAAAAGACAACCCCCATAAAGGTTTGATACCAGTCACGTCGTTGATCCTAATATATGACAGGCATTCTGCTTAGAGTTGTCTAGCCGCTCTTGAAGCTCTCCAAGTGCAAGCGAATGAAGAGCAAACTAAAAGTTTGCATGAAGAGAGGTCGGCCATACGCAATACAATCAACGAGGCTGAAGCTACGACAGGATATTACAACAGACTATCCAAAAAATGGATGTCAACACGCACAATTCAGTTGGCTGAGCAAAAGCAACAGATATCGGAACAGAAAAATCGTAGTTGTTCGAACGCTTGAGAAGAGAATATCACCAGTCGGTTAAGAATGATAAAAACCATTACTGGAAGGAAATCGATGAAGACATGGAAGCCGCGGCATCTAGATTTGACACCACGAAGATGTATCAGCTCCTAAAATCAATCAGGAGTAAATCACATAAGCCTACTAGTACATCTGTTGAAGATGAAAACAGCAAGTTGTTCTCGAATAATTCCGAAATAATTTATCGCTGGAAGGAGCACTTCGACAAACTACTTAATCAGCACGATTCTCCACAGCAATAGATGATAATCAGTGCTGCCATAATCCAAGTCGTAGCCCTGATGACCTGCAGGAACAAAACTCCCAGCAGTATTTACAATGACGTGAATGTGGCTCCCCCCACGTTAAAAAAAGCTCAACAAGCAATCAATTACTATAAAAGTAATAACGCTTCTGGACCTAATGACACTACAGCTGAACCATACAGGTAAGATGGGACAACACTTGTCAGCAGGATTCATAAACTAACTTGTCGTATATGGGAAGAAGATATGGTTTCACCGGATTGGGGAGACTCTTTCATCCTTCCAGTCTTCAAAAAAGGGCTAAAGACAAAATTCAGCAATTATCGCGCGATTTCTCTCATATGCATTGCTGCAAAAATATTTGCCATAGTCCTACATAATCGTTTTGTATCCAGCGCAACGCAAAGACAAGGCCCAATCAAGCGGGATTCCGCCCAGGCATGGGAACAATTGACCAACTATTCGTTTTAAGACTAACCCTTGAACACAGGGCAAAACACCAGAAACCAACAGTGTCTCTATTCATAGACTTTATTACAGCTTTTGATTCGGTTCTAATGGATGGAATCTAGAAGACCATGACAAAGGATGAAATAGCAGGCGAGATAGTCATACTTATCCAAGCATATTACCAGCATACGCAGGCCCCAATTTAGGTCGGTGCGAAGCTTTCCTCGATGTTCAAAATTGTTTTTGTTGTCCAGCAGGGATGTCTCCTATCTTATTTAATTTCGTGATCGACTGGATAATGACCAGAACAATGATGACTTTTTCAGGCGTTGAAATAAATCCCAATTTTGTGATCACCGATCTGGACTACGCCGACGATATTTGCTTGTTAGCTGAATCTCGTCCAGAAGCCCAATCTATGCTATCCAAGGTGGCTGAAGAATCCTCTCTGGTCGGCCTGAAATTAAGCTCCCTGAAGACAAACGTCATGGCGTCCGGTATATCATCTCAAGACTCCCCAATTCTACTAGTACAGTCGCCCATAGACGAGATACATGAATTTCAGTACCAAGGCTCTCTGGTAGACCCAATAGGAGGATGCACATCAGAAATAAAGTCGGGAATTGCTTCAGCACCTGGAGTCTTCACCCAGCTAAATCACTCTCTATGGAACCAAAAAAAATGTTCGTCTGAAGACAAGAATAAGGATTTACCAGGCCCTTGTTCGATGTGTCTTACTATACGGCTGTGAGACATGGACTATGATAGCATCCGACATTCAAGCCCTCGACGTATTTGACCATTCATGTTTAAGGAGAATCATTGGCACTAAACTCCGTGATCGTGTCAGCAATGTCGAACTCCACAAAATCTGCTATCAGCGTTCTGATTTGGCCACTATAATTAAACAAAAAAGACTCCGATGGTTCGGCCATACACTTCGCCGCCCACACCACACCTTTGTCAATAAAGCCCTGAGATGTACACCTCTTTCGAGATGGAAAAAGTGACATGGGGGACAAAAGAAAACGTGGCTCGCCTGTATCAAGCCTGACCTAGACCCAATCGGTGGCTTCAAGAAGTATGGACGAAGTAGGGAAAAGTCCTGGCTCGATTTGATTGAGCCGCTCGCAAACGACCGAGACTATTGGCTTACTACAATGACGAAGCTACTGGACGCCAGGGAGAGTGGAGATGCTTGAGTCCTGCTACAACTACAAAGTACAAGTAAAGTACATTGTTATCGAGTAAGAGACACATAGTAGTCTCTTAGTTGATTTACTACTAGAATTAACTAATTACTCTCTGTTATCAGTTACCTATTTTTGTGCTATCAATTACATAATTGTATGCATATGCATAAAATTATTGATTTTCTTTACTGGTTTTGGCTTTTCTATTTTTAACTTTTGGTTTTTAATTTGGCCAATAGGGCTCCAAAGTTTTAATTATGAAGTTCACAACTTCGGCGTGTTTATTAAATAAGGAGTGGAGCCAATCACAGAACAGGTCCAATTTGGTATTTTAAATCACCCAGAAATTTCCCATAAATACTTTTAAGGCACTTGTTATAAGTTTGTTTAGTGATGAAGAAAAACAATGTCTTGACATAGGATGATAAGGCTACTCTATGAAACAGGTAGCTTGAATCAGAAAGCCTTTTTGTGCGGAACCTAGTTTTGAAAAATGGTAAAGAAATATTCTTAGAGGCTATTTTTCAGCAACGAATTCCAAATTTCAAGCTGAAGTTTGCAATTTAAATTCTCTGGATCTCTGTAAAATAACATTACAAGAAAGGTATAGGACTTAGAAATAGACTATATCAAGCTTCTTCATATCAATATTGTTCTTATATCCATTTTCCATAAATACTTTTAAGGCACTTGTTATTTAACTTTATTTAATGATGAAGAAAAACAATGTCTTGACATAGAATGATAACCCCTACTCTAAGAAACAGGTAGCTTGAATCAGAAAGCCTTTTTGTGAGGAACCTAGTTTTGAAAAATGATAAAAAAGTATTCTTAGAGGCTATTTTTCAGCAACCAATTGCAAATTTCAAGCTGAAGTTTGCAATTTAAATTCTCTGGATCTCTGTAAAATAACATTACAAGAAAGGTATAGAACCTAGAAATAGACTATTTCAAGCTTCTTTTGTTGAAAGCTTTTACCAAGCTTTCAACACCCATTCCACATAAATGCCAAGGACAGTGAAAATTAAACCTGACTGTTTGAATCGGTTAAGTGAAAACCTGCGCAACCATATATGCCTAAAAAAATAAGAAAAACCGGGAACCGGGAATTGTAGTTTTGGATAGTAGCAGGCGCCATATTTGAAAATAAAAAAAGAGTGAGCGAAACATTAGCAAGTTTTAGAAAAATGAGACAAGAAAAAAAGGTATTGCTTTGGTGCTGTTATGAAGGCAAACAAAATGGAATCTATGCTCATTTTTTTCCTGAATAAGTTTTAAATAAACAATCTGTTGCTGTATGACTATGTTTCATGATGTTTATTCCTTTTCGTCCTTAAGTTTGTTTGAATGGCAATTATACAAGGTTGCCGTTAAATTTGCTTGGATATGTGTTAGGGAGAAGTCTGTAATTTTGTTTTGTATAGCACAAGATGTTCTTTTTTGTTTGTTTGGTGCAAAACAAGAAGATTCCTAAAAATGAATTATATCTTGTTTATTATTTATGCGCAATTATTTTTAATATATTTAGCCCTATTCCAATTCGATGTTAATGCTGATCTCTGACTTTTTGCCAAAAAGGAAATTGTTTTTTTTTTAACCAATAAACTGGGCCACTCTAGCCAAGCGGATGGCACGCTGGAAGTGTAATCTTATGTCCCTTGGGACGAGGGATTAAGTCCTGGTGTAGTAATTCCTTTGACATGGGGGTAGAGTCAGTGGTGTGACTCTGCTGCCAATAATGTAATGGCTTAGCCGCCATTGCACGCAGCGGGTGAAAGTCGTGATTTTTTTTACTTTAGAACAATAAACTTTTAGTTGTGACGATAAAGAAATTAAATAGTTGTATGTCATTATTGAACTTGAACGTAGATATTTTCCCAATGAACTAGTTAATTTAAAACAATTCGCGGGAATTCTTGCCCTCGACACTGGCGACATTCTGGGACCGAATTCCGCTTTGCTCTACTGTATTTAAAACTTTTCTTTCTTAGGTTCTTGGAGTCAATATACTTGGTCGATTTCTAATCAACAGTGACAAGAATATTCGCTATATCGCCCTGAACACTTTGCTTCAAACTGTATATATTGACTATACAGCCGTAATGAGACACAGACAAACGATCGTCGACTGTTTGAAGGTTAGTTACTCTTTTTTTATCGCTCATTTATTTCAAACCGATTATATTGACTATACAGCTATAATGGGATATAGACAAACAATCTTTGACTGTTTGAAGGATAGGTACTCTTTTTTGTTGCTCATTTGCTTCAAACTCTTTATATTGACTATATTTACTTGCTTATTTTTGGCTGAAGCCAGACCTTGAAGTGTCGTATCTGGAAAAAATGGATCTTGGAATCGTGTTCGACGGCCACTTTGATCTGTTGGTTGCGGATGCCCTGGTGATCTTCACCAAATCTCTGTCCCATCTCTGAGCAAGCTTCCGGAAGGCTCCCCATGGTTGTAAGCTCTCTTCGAATTGTTGCCAAAGGTTCTTTTGCTGTCCTCCTGCTTGTCGTTTCCAGAAGAGTGCTGGCTTGTAAATGAGAATTACTCGATATTAGTCGAATGTCAAGGTTAATGGGATTAAGTGAAACTAACTTAACTAGAAAGGATAATTAAATAAAGTTTTCTTTAAATAAAACTATGCCACGCTTCCCTGTAATATTCCATCTTCTCCGTTCTTTCATGTCTGGTCTAAAACATAGATTAACTATTTGTTTAACCAATTGTTGATACCAATGTCTTTTATAACTAATAACAACTCACTGCAACACCAGGCAGTCTGTGCCCAACGCAACTGCGCATGCTCCTCTTGCATCCCAGTCTATTCAAAGCTTAACTTTCTATCCTGTTTCATGAACCTCTCATTTCATGAATACAAGCAACAAGTAGAAACAACGGGGAATTCCTTCTTGAAATAGTGGAACATTAACTCTACAGTCCCGGTTGAATTTCCCTGAAGTAAGGATGCTAGGACTGTTTTTAAAAAGATTTTAGTTTTAATGGTCCTATTTTAATGGGAGTTTTATATTTTCATTTGTTTTTTGCTGAGGACGGCCCTTGGGGTTGAAATATTCATTTAGGGTTAAGGTTCCGCTGTCTTAAGAAAAAATTCCCCAATGTTTCTACTTGATGTTTGTATTTATGATGGAAAAGCAGTGTGGTCTTTGTCGTTATTTAGCTCCAATTTCCTTTGACTCCTTTCTTACGGTCTAACAAATCGATTTTTATATTTGTTGATAAATTGTTATTTGTTAACAGTTGGAAATCAAAAGAAAAAAAAATAATTAAAAAGAAGTAAAAAATTGTAATAAATTTTAACTAATAAAAATGAAGCCGATTAAATAAAAGAAACTCGACTAATTTTATAAATGTTTTATACGGAATGTTGTCATGTGATATCCAATTTTTTCTTCCTTTTATTTCGTAACTTGTCGTAGCAGAGTAACTGCCTATTTCTACATTGAGGACTGTGAAGAATCGATTCGTCGAAAGGGTTAAGAGTGGATTATTTGTCATAGATCACTCAGATATCAGAACTTATAAATTACAATTTAATTTAAGTTTTTTTTATAAATTTACGTTAGTTTAATTATTAATAATTTTAATTTACATATATATTAACTAAAAGTAGAGAGTTGAATACAATTTTAACTAAACTGAACTAAGCCCATTACTTAAAAGAACTAGTTTAAAAACATTGTGCCCGGGATGTTTTCCTATGATATCCCATAGTCTCTTTTCTTTTTATAGCCGGTGTAAGTAACTGTTTATTTTTTACACATAGGATCCAGATGTGACGATTCGTCGAAGAGCTTTAGAGTTGAGTTTCTTATTGATAAATCAGTCGAATATCAAAATCATGACCAAAGAGCTACTTAGTTTCTTGGAAACCGCTGATCCCGAATTTCAGTCTCAGTGCTCTTCTAACATGGTCTTGGCTGTTGAAAAGTATGCTCCAACTCCTAGATGGCATTTCGAAGTTCTTCTGAAAGTCTTGTTGGCTGTAAGTTACTACTCTGTTTTGAATTCTAAGAACTTTCAAGCTTTTGTGTTGGAACGCAATATAGTGGCGCGGAATTCGGAAGGAGAGGGGGGGGGGGACTTTTGACCTTCTTAGATTTTGTAGAACACCTTTTTCGGAAAAGTATATTTATCTTTTTAAATGGCTTTCTCCCCTCTAGCATTTGGATAGATTAGTTGACGATTTTCATAGCAGCGAAGTTGCCGCTATCATATGTTTTAGGTACGTTTGGTTGATACTGCCCAATTTTTATCTTCATCTTCATTAACAGTTAATTAGTTAATTTATTTTTCGGAAGCATTCTTGCCCCTTCCTTCATTATAGGTTTGTAAATTGTTGCAAGTAAGATAATGGACAAGAAAAGCCATAGACACATCCAAAATTAAACACATTTTGATAAATTGGGTATGCAATTAAACTGAAAGGGAATATAAAAAAAAGGTCTGTTTTTGCAAGTTCCTCTTCTAAACTAGCATAGGTAACTGTTCAGTTTATCTCCCTTTGTGGACTAAATACTAAAACAGTTTAATTTTTGATCTACTAAATTCGTAAAATCTTGACTTGATTTTCAAAGTCATTGCAGTTTAACCCCAATCCCCCAATGCCTGGATATGGCCCTAGACTTGATACAAAAGCTTACCAATTCTGTTGTTTCGTAATATTTTTGTACTTATTTCTCATTAAGAGTTGGTTGATGGTATCGATCTGAAAAAGAAACACCAACAATAAAGGATTGGTTTCAGAGGCAGGGGATGGGGAGGGGGGTCCACACCTAGTACGAAAATGCTTTGTAGAATTTTGACTATGCATAATCATATATTAAAATTTTGAGCCTCCTTGAGCCACCTAGTCAGAAATCATGGATGACACGACGATCAATAAGATTTTACTCTTTTTATTGCTGCTTATTTATATTTGCAGCTATTAAATAGGTATTCTAACTCTAATTTATATCAAATACGCACATATAAAGAGGGGGGAGGGAGGAATAGCGGGGCATCCTAGTATTTTCCAGACATGAGGAAGTGCCATTTGTGCATGCTTAATCTGATAGGAAGTTTTTCAGGAGGTGAGGGGTTGTTTTGATAACTTTACAATTAAAACGATTAGAAAATATGGGAAATTTAAGATGTAATAAGAAAAAAGTGCACAAAGCACGAGATTTCGGGTAGGGTGTAGAGGGGGTGCTTCCAAAACCTTAGCCCGACTCACTTGCCTGGCTGGCTTGTTGAGAATCGAAAACTTAATGTTATCATATTTTTTGAATCAAAACAAACAGTGCAGTTTTATAACTTTTGGGATTCGGGAAGAAAACATCCAATTTTGATTTGGGCATCATTTCCGCTTACATTTTCTCTCATCTATCATGCAAGGAAAAAAAAAGGTCTTGGATATCTATATTTGCCTACAGGTCTCTAAAGCCAAAATCAAACCTTCTACCTGGTCTCATCCTAGACACCCATGGGACTCAGGCATTGTACCATACACCCCCCCCCCGTCCTTTTTCCTCCACATATGGTCTTGCTGGATTAGGTCATGGATGTCATAATAAAGCGTAGAGTTTTTGTTATTTCAGTTTTATCATGCTTTATTTGTATTTAGGCTGGAAACTATGTACGGGACGATGTTATTGCTGGTGTGTTGCAGCTTGTTTCTGAAGCAGTCTCGCTACAGGGTTTTTGTGTTGGTCAACTGTGGAATGCAGTTAGATCAGAGACACCCAGTGACAGTAGTCTTGTATCGAAGCCAATCAGCGAAAAACAGCCTTTAGCTCAGGTAAGTATGTCTTTGTTGATTTCAGAATGCTTCCAGTGTTTGAACTCTGAAGCCCGATAGGGCTTGATATCAGGGCTGGGGGGGGGGGGGGCTTACGTCTTTTGCTGTTTGTATGAGGGTGGTTGAGTTGTTTTAGGTACCGAAATTTATGCAGAGAGAAAACGTGACTACTTATCTCTACTTCTAGCGTCCGTCCTTTGTTCAAATATCTGTTTTATTTTTGTTCAAGGGGGTAGAGAGAGGGGCTGTTGAGCCACAGTCGCAGTCAGAGGCCTGTCTGAGGTAGAAATCGTGATCTAATTATCAAATCTTGGCTCTCATTGACTGTCTTATTGTAAATTATATTTTTGCTGGTAGCGTCTTTCTATTGTCGAATATTTCTGTTAGATTGTCAGTATGCGTCGAAAAATTGAAATTTTGCTGGCATGGAAGTTTGAATTTTGAAAATATGATGCATAAGTGGCGGTTTGTTTAGGAAAGAAAAGCTTCTATACGTCCGTAACAACTAGAGCGGACGTTGAAGATGCAAAGCACGTTAATGGTTTGATTGATTTGACCTTAATATAATTTTGAATCAACAATAATTTGTTAGCGTCTCTTTTTCTTATAGCCTCGATCAAGATATACACATATTGTCTTCTGTTTGTCATGATCCCTCACGTAAGGATTTGGTAATTGACATTGAAATGATGAATCGTCCTTCATCCATAAATCTCCAAAAACATCATAGTAACCTCTAACAATCCTCTAAAAGATACTAGTACTCTCCAAAATATCCTACTACCCTCTAAAACATTCTACCACCCTCTAGAAACCTCCTAATACCCCAGAAACTCTATAAAACCCTCTAACACATACTTGCACTTCTTAAACTTTTTGGCATGCTGACCAATGGTCTGTGTAGCGGAGGTATCGATCTCTGGATTTTCTGCCTTCGCTCGAAATTTTGTGTTTTTAATGCTTATAAAAGGCTATAGCAATTATAGCAATTCCTAAGTATTAAAAACAAAAGATAGAGCAATTCCCTTCTAAATGAACCCTTGAATATCTCTATGATATTTCGGTGCCCTACTAGTGGCGACGGAAAAAAGGAAGCAAGAATTAAAAAAAGACACATCATTGCTTCCCATGTGACAAAGTGATTTCCTTCTTTGACAAGATGGGGGACTTTAAGTCTCATAAGTGTAGTGTTTTGTTATGATGTTTCCGATTGTACAGCTTTCATTTCGGTCCGATGCTATTTTTTTCTACGGTTTTTTCCCATAAAATTGTTTTCGCAACGAACTTTTATCATTAAGATTAATCGAAATAATAGTTGCCATTCTTGAACCAGGTTCAATAACGATTTTTCTTCACTTGACCGGTTTTTTTTTCTCAAAATGAGTTTTTAGATTTTTGGTTACCATGAACTAGGGTTAGTTCTTTACTTGGTTGCCCGTAAGGGGGCAACAATGATTATAATCTAACCATTTTAACCTTTCTTTAATTGTTGCCCTAGAGAGTACGGAAGAACCCATATTTCGTAAAGCTTATTGTTCGATAAACGAATAATGTTCGATAATTCGAAAGCTTATAGTCGTTCAAACGAATATCCTCTATCCTCTTAAAGCTATCTTTTTGAAATATGAAACACATTTTTGATTCAGATTCAAATTAACAATAGTTTGTTATTAAGCCATGTCTTCATTGTGGCATTTTCAGGCCAAATTGCCCGTGTTTTTTTAATTTTTTCTGGTTCAATTACTCCTGGCTCTATTACTGGCTCTACACTCCAGCTCTATTGGTGATTTTCAGGTGCTTAGTTCTAGCTCAAACAGGCATATTTGAAGTTGTTTTTTTTTCTTCGGAAAAAGTCAAATACGGCGAACAAAAGGCTGTTTAAGCTTGGCCGGCTTCGCTTGAAAAGGCATTAATGAAGACATGCCTTTATAAAATCAAATTTTCCAGGATTTCTAAAAAGACTTTGAAAGCCCTCAAACATAACGTCAAGTCGAAAGTCAAATAACGCCAAATTGTCGAATTGTCTTTATTGGAAACCTTTGATCAGTGGTTTGCAGGCCCCCTTCTTGAAAACCAATGAAGTTGCATTTTTGCATGAGTGGCACTGCTGTGTCTGATTGATTTTTATTTCTCTTTTTTTATCCTTGGCTCTAGCAGGCTACTGGACAGTCGTAGAGCTGCAACTTAAATGCTTGTATGAAAACTAATGATGGTATTCACGTGCTTTTGTAAATTAGCGCTGATCGTGTCACGGTGAAGTGCCGTTTTTGGGCCATACATTATGCACTATGCGAACAAACACACATGCAGTTTTGGTTAGTATTCTCGGTTGAATCAAGGCGTGAAACAATATTCTTGCTTGGCTTTGGTAGTGTGGCTTTGAAAAGTCCTGCTGAAAAAGTAGGAGATACTCATGAGAGTGGCAATTCGAGTTTGTGTCCTAGAAACGAACTTCTGACCCCATCTATTATTATCCAACATTACCGTAAATTTAAAAAAAAGATGGTAATCCAGGACCCAGAATTCGAACTTATCGACAAACTACAAGGCCGATGCAAGGACCTTAGAAGTCAAGAAGCGTCGTTAATCCATTACAGTTTCATTTTCTTTTATTTCTTATCTTATTTTGCTTTAGATCAGGCAGAAGATAAATAGCCCTATTTGTCAAAAGGGCGGACATCATAAGTATATTTTTGTACATTCCTTAAAAATTAGCCATTGTTCTCCAGATTAACATAGCCACAAATATCTTATTATACACTATTGGTTTAAGAATAAATGAATATTCCTGCTTTTTGAAAACTCCAGCTCCAAGACATTTAATAAATTAAAAAAATTAGTTCATTAGATTTAGTTCTTTTTTTTCTAATTCTTCTGGATAGTGCTATGCTGTAAATTTGTCAATGGTACTTTTCGTTCTTAATTTCTATTATGTCATGGCACATTACATGGCGCATCGCGTATTATGTTATGGCACCTTTTTTTCAGTTTTCAAGTTGTTTGGTGCGAATAAGTTTCCAACTTGTGACCTAAGTATACTTATTAGCATGTTAAAAAAATTGTTTCTCTAATTTTGAAACATGCTGGATAACTAGAAACATTTGATTTTCTTTTCAGCAGATAACAAGAGCTCTGTCCTAAGATCACAACTTGATCTTTTTAGTTAATTAGCGACCATATTTTTTCTTATATTAGTTTTATTTGCTTAATTTTATTAATTTCAAGTTTATTAATTTTATTAATGATGCATATTCAAAAAATAAAATTGCAATAACATTTTTATTCATTTGCTCAGAATTCATGAATACATGGCTTTGATTTGCAATTAACACTTAATCCCTCTTAAACTATCTAAGATCAGGGGATATGAGTCAGGGTAAAATAGTCGCATACTGAAGTACCCAATCACCCTGCCACGATTGACCCCTGTTGACTTGGACACTTTGCATATTGCCCTACGGAGGGGGGGGGATTAGAGCATACATTTGCTCCTTTTTAGATGACCAAGAGTATGCAAACAGTGAAAATTATGGACACAAATACTTGCATAATAACATTCGCGTATATATTTAATGGCTTTTATCCAAGCCATTTTAAGCAGTTGAATAGTTCCAATGTTGGATGAAAGTACTGGATTTTTATTCCTTATAAAGAAAACAAACGAATTTCATACTTTTATTTTGATGGGCTTTATTAAAAATGAAAATTATATAATTACAATTTTTATAATAAAATAAACGAAATTTTGTCGTGAAGGTTACTGCTGAGATTTTACGTTGACAGAAATTTTATCCTTTTTTGTACATCAAGTGATAAGTAATTTGCACTTAAGTATTTTTTTTTAATTACGTATAAAAGCAAGTAAAACAAGTATAAGTGTAAGTCTTTTGTAGGGAATGGGTTTTGACTTTGGGCAGTCATATACCCATTCACGGGTAGTTGGTTGCACTATCCACTTTCCCCTCTTTCTTTCTTCCCAATTTTTATTTAAGAGAATTCTAGCTACAATAATTGTATTGAATTTTAGGTTGCAATGTGGTGCATAGGAGAATACGGAGAATTCCTTTTAGCTGGTAAAACTGTTTGTGATGAGGAAGATGAAGTGGTTGTTGCAACTGAATCAGATATCTTGCAGTTTTTGGAATCGGTATTAACATCTAACCAATCAAGCATAGTCACTAAGGAATATGCCATCATGGCACTAGGAAAACTTACCACTAAGTTTACTAGTGGCCTTGAGTGAGTAGAATTTGTATTTCCTTTAAGGGAACTGAGTTGAGATAAAAAGCTCAGTACTTGTGGAAATGATGAACATGTTTAGGGAGGTTTTGAGGCTGATGACTCTGTTAATGGCCTGTTTTTGGAATCCCTGTTGAAATTGCCTTGTCTTGCATAGAAGAGTGCATAGTTTTCTTTAGCCGGTAAAACTGTTTATGATGAAGAAGATGAAGTGATTGTTGCAACTGAATCAGGTATCTTGTAGTTCTAGAACTGATAGGTATTAATAGATAAAACTTTTAACTTGCAACAAACAGCTCAGGACTTTTCGAGGGTTGCTCATTAAAGGACTGACGGTGGTAGGTATTGAGGTTAAGTAATTTGTTGTTGGCCTGTTTTTCTATCATGGTATTAAGGAAACTTTCCACTAAGTTTGCTTGTGGTCTTGCGTAAGTAGAAATTGTCCTTTAAAGGTAATTATTGTTGAAAGTTGTTAGTTGAAACTGGCAGCTTATTACTTATCGCTGGTTGACTTGTTGAAGAACTTTAGGTGGGAGGTATTAAGGGTAATGGCCTGTTTTTGAAAGTCCTGTTGAACATTCCACGTGTTACACAGGAGAATATGGAGAATTTCTTTTAGCTAAAAAAACCGTGTTTTTGATGAAGGGATTTTCGCAACTGAATCAGATATGTTGTAGTTCTTCGAATCTGAAGCTAATTGTAGTTGAAACTAGTAAGTTAAAACTAACAGCTCAGTACCTGTCAAACATGTGATTGTTGAAGATCTTGTTTTGGGAGGTAATGGGGCTGATTACTCTGTTGATGGCCACTTTTTGAAAGCCCTTTTGAAGTTGCTCTTGACATTGTTGTCAATTCAGTTGATGACATTGACACGAGGGTAATTACGATAGAAAACCATGTAAAGACCCGAAGAACTTGCGGCAAAAATCCTAAGTTTTTGAAAGAATTAAAAGATTAGTTTAACTACGATTAAGATTTTCGAAGCCATGGTAAAGACAGTGGTCAAGGGTGGCTGTGAAATGTAGGTACTTGGAAAGGCTGAGATAGATGCTCTTGATGTTTCCCAGAGGAGGTATTCATTTGAATGACCGCCAAATAATGCTGGGAAATTCGGCTCCCCCTCCATGGAAAATTCCCTTCCCCTGAGACATAGTTATTAGACTTTCAACTACGCTGAACAAAATGGCTATCTCAAAATTTTTGATCAGATGACTATGTAGAAAAAGGAGCCTGGAAGGGGGCTAGCTGCCCTCCAATATTTTTGGTGACTTAAAAAGGGCACTGGAACTTTTGATTTCCGATCAAATGAGCCTTCTCATGATTTTCTAAGATCACTGGTTCGATATGGTCACCCAAGGGGAAAAAATACACCGGGGAAATAAACACTTATCCTTGATCTTTCTTCTGGCAAAATTCCACATTTTTGTACATAAGAGCTTGAAACCTCTACGGTTTCAAGCTCTCTGGTATGCTGAATCTGATGAAGTGATTTTCATTAAGATAACTTGATGTTCTGGGGGTGTTTTCCCCCTTTTTAAAAAATTGGACTAATTTTCTCAGGCTCGTAACTTTTACCATTAAATTTGATGAATTTTATATATTTTGGATAAGCAAATTCGATTCTTTTGATGTATCTATTGTTATCAAAACTCTGATTCTTAGAATTTCGGCTACTATTGAGCCGCATCGCTCCTTACTTTCAGTTCGTTACCATGAACTGTTTTATTGCCTTTGTACATGTACCTTATGCTTGTAACATGTTTGTACCTTGCATTCAGGTATTACGTTCCTTTTTTCCTAATAAACCCTGATTTTTAAGATTTTCCCATAATCTAAGCATAAAATCATGACTAAAGTATTATGAGGTAAAGTATATTGTAAAGGTAACTATTTGAAGTAATTCAATAAAACTTTGAAGATATTTTTAGGATTTAATATTCGAGCTGTTTTCTCAGGGTTTTATTTACCAGGCCCTACTTATCTCATTAAAATACAAAACAAATTTTGTCCCAAAATCGATTTCTTACCAGTTTTTCTATGGTATGAGCAGAAATAGAGTCAAATAATCTTCCGAGCTTAAAACTACCACAAATCACTATCAATAAGTAAATGAAACTCAAAACGAGCATAAATTACAATAAATAGCCGAGTCAAACTCAAAAACGAGCAAAAATTAACATGAGTAGGGCTGATAGCCTCCATGCCTTCTCAAGATCAGAACTTAATTTGCGCTTTACTGAAAAAACAATGACCGTGGATTGTCAGTTTAATTAACATATACTGATGTTTATTCCTTAAAGTGTTGATAATTTCTAATTTTTGAAAGTGAAAACATTTAAAACGTATTTTGTTTTCATTTGCTTATTGATAGTGATTTGAGGTAGTTTTGTGCTTGGAAGATTATTTGACTCTATTTTTGCTCATTTTTAAAGTAGTGGAGCTCTTTACTCTTCTTTGAAAAATTTGTTTTGTGGAAAAAGTTTTTAAATTAATTTCTGTTCGCTTCTTATTTACATAGTCTTTTTTATATTTTTAATTATTTATATCTTTTCAGTATTTTTCTATAAGAATCTATAGTTTGGGTTGGGAATAGTATATTGGAGAGACTTTTCAACAATTTTTAATCGTGACACAAACATAATTTTTTAATTTGATTTTATAACTCCTGAAGTTGACCTTAAAAGTAAAAGTTAATATTATTCCCAAAAGATTATACCTCTGCTTTTTTTGTGCTTTTGATGAACTTACACTCTTTTTATTTGTTTAAATTGTAAGAACAGAAGTAGATATAGTAGTGTCCCTAAAAATTTCAACTTAATACCCCCAGTCGTTCTCGATATATTGCTGAGATGTCTTATTGGCAACCAGAAAATATGATGCCTTGTGATTTAGTTTAAGGCAGCATTTAGTTTTAAAGCATAATGGTCCAATTGCATAATACCGCTAAAGACATAGTTGCTGGACCATTCTACTATGTTGAACACAATGGCTGTATCAAAATTTTGACTGGATGCGCTTGGAAAATGTATGAGCTTGAGAGAAGGGCTGCTTGCCCTCCAATCTCTTTTTACTCTTCTAAAAGCACCAGAATTTTTAATTTTGAATCAAATTAGCTCCTTTGAAAGTTTCAATGATATTTATGGCTATTATGGAGTGTTACTGCCTATCATATTGCTTATATGCCCTTTAAAAGACCTGCATGCATACAGTTTTTTTTGTTCAATTGAAACTCCTCCTAAACGTTACCTAAAAGTTTCACCTTAAGACCCTTAGAATTTTTGAATTTTGAACTAGCCACATTTTTTGCCTTTACTCTAAGCTTTAGAGTAACTGTAGTGGTAGTATTAAAAGCGTGAACATAGTGCAATGTGGCTAGTTCAAAATTTCCACAATTTACCCTTAAAGGTCAAACTGAATAATATAAGCTGTTCTTCAGATATTGCTTTTTCACCTTTTTGAAAGCAAACATACTCATAGTTTGTTTTGATTTATTTCCACATCCGCCTAAATATTCCTTAAAAGCTTCACCTTAATACCCTTAGCATCCGCAGTAGCAGTAGTTGTAGCAGTATGCGCATAGCACCTTTGGTTTCTTCACCATCCCCTTCAACACACGCTGAAAGTTTCAGCTTACCATCAGCCGCTCCTGAAGCATTTCTGATGCGTCCGCTTGACAACCTGCGTGGGAATAGTGTGTTTTGAATTCCCTACAGTTTCTATATGTCCCGAATTTTTTGCCTTAATACCCTTAGTTTTAGTGACAGCAGTATTAGTAGTAGCATTAGAATCAATAGTAGTAGCCTAAGCTTTAGTGGCAGTAGCAGGAATAGAAGTAGTAATACTAGTAACAGCAGCAGTAGTATGAGTAGATGTAGTCGCATTAGGACGCAAATATTTTCTTTTGGTTAGTTCAATATCTCTCACAACAAGCCCTGTTATTTTCAATTTCATACAGCAAACTGTTCCTAAGATATTGCTGTTACACCCTTTTGACAACCTGCATAAAGACAGCGTGTTGTGATTCAGTTCACCTTCTCCCCTCAAAATTCCTTGAAAATTTCACCTTCATGCCCTTAAGCATAGTTGTAATAGCAGTCACAGTAGTAGTATTGATATTGCTAGTAATAGTATTGAATAGAGGTACTAATATTAGCAACAGTAGTATTAACATATTGCCTATTGGTCTCCGGAGCATCCCTCTCATTAAGTCCTAGAAGTTTCAACTTAATATAATTAGTTATTGCTGTGATATTGCTAATTTTTCCTTTTTATAAACTGTATGCTCATGCAGTTCTTGAAATTTACATCTCAGTGGTCTTAGCCTTACATGTAGTTACAATACAAGTAGTAGTAGCAGTAATAGTAAATGCAGCAGTAACAGTAGTATTAGCAGTAATGTGCACATATTGCCTTTTGATGACATGATGTTCCCTTTAAGCGAAGGGGTATTCTTTCAGATTTGGGTAGACATTAGTTTGAATCAGTTCTGGGCGATTGGTGGTAAAAGAAGCATGGCTAAAATTTGTGGTTTTATTTATAATTTTTTTTTTTTTTTTTTTTTTTTTATATATATTCCACAGGTGAAACTAAGGGATGCCATATATTTCTATGGCAGGCGCGCTCATTTGCAAGGGTCAGGAAATTTAAGTGCCGAAATCTGTATTGGCAAGTGAGTTTTCCTCTGAGGAGCCCTGATGTGAGGTGATCACTTGGGGAATAATATTTTTTGTAGACTTAAGGTGCTTTTGCTTGGTTTTGGATAACGACTTACATTTATAAATGTAGAATTTGCTCGATTTCGGACATGATTTTTTGGCTATTGGATTGGATATACTGTTTTATCCTATGTGATTAGATGGACGAGTAAGGTCTAGACCTTGTTCAAATGCTCATTATCTCAGTTACTAAATTAGGAAGACAGTTCTCTCTTTTTTTTCTTCCTTTTTTTATTATTTAACCAAATAATTACCTGTAACATACTATAATCTGTTACTCCTGTGTTACACCCTTTTGACAATCCATATGCACATTATATGCTTTGATTTAGTTCAACAACTCCCTCGACTTTCTCTTAAAGACTCATCTGAATGCTTTTCGTGTTTTAGGAAAGTAAAGGTCATACATGCATATCTTTCTCAATAACATATACTATATGTGAACAATGAACGAATTACCTAACTTACAGCCCCTGTCCTGAGGACTGTGGGGAGGTTGACATCCCCAATCACGTAATTACTAAACCCTTCAACAATGCTGAACAAAATAACTCTCTTAGAATTTTGATCGGATGTGTTTGACGAATGATAGGCTTAGGGGGGCTGATTGCCCTCCATTCACTTTTGACTCTTAATAAGGGCACTAAAACCTCCGGCTTCCAATCAAACGAGCTCCATCCGAATTAAAGTTTATGCGACAACCTGTTCCATAAAAACCATATATACCCCGGGGCATAACTTGCAACCCTTGCCAATGGGCTCTGGGGGATTGTGTCCACCCTAAATACATTGTTATATGATTTTTAACTATTAGTAATAAAATTATTATCTCACAATTTCAGCTGAATGTGTTTCGGGAAAAGAGGGCGCCAGGGAGGGGGGAGGCTAGTTGATCTCCATCGTGTTTGACTCTTCAAAGGGAACTAGAACTATACATTTCCAATCAAATTTGCCTCTTCTAAAGTTCTACGACCACCCCTTCCATAAAAACCTTATGTGCCCCTGGGGCATAACTTAGGACCCTTACCCCTAGATTGGGGTTCTGTCAACCCCGAAGGCCTTGTTGTCTGATGTTTGGACTATTTTTGAACAAATGGCTGTCTCAAAGTTTCTATCGGATGTATTTGGGGAAAATACGACGTGGGGGCCACTCCCCCGATCACTTTGCCTCTTAAAAAGGGCACTAGAGCATCTGATCTCCAATCCGATGAGCCCACTACGGAGTTTATACGACCACCCTTTCCATAAAAATCTTATTTACCCTTTGGACATACCTTATAACCCTTGCGCTGAATGCTGTGAGGGGGTTCTCATCCTCAAAGACATAATTTCCAGACCTTTCAATTACGATGAACAAAATGGCTATATCAGAATTTTGATTAAATGTGCTTTGGCAATTTATGGGCGTGGGGGGGGGGCTTGTTGCCTTCCAATCACTTTTGACTATTGAAAAAGGCACTAACCCTTTCAATTTCAAATCGAATGAGCCCTTTTCAAAGTTTC
The DNA here is from genome assembly GCF_049724085.1 of Artemia sp. Qi Xiang Cuo. Classification (NCBI taxonomy): domain Eukaryota; kingdom Metazoa; phylum Arthropoda; class Branchiopoda; order Anostraca; family Artemiidae; genus Artemia; species Artemia sp. Qi Xiang Cuo. The sequence goes on along the minus strand of NC_142804.1, from coordinate 59,742,175 downwards.
TACGACAACAAATAGCCATTTCAAAATTTCTATCAGATTCATTTTGGGAAAATACTACGTGGAGGTGGGGCGGCTTTCCTATGATCACTTTGACTCATAAACCTTATATGCTCTCGGGGCATAACTTACAACTCTTTCCCTAAGGCCTGTGGTGCTTGTCATCCTCAAAGACATAATTTCCTGACCTTTTAACTACGCTGAAAAAAATGGTTGTCTCAAAATTTTGATTGTATGTGTGGGGAAATCATGGGTGTAGGAGGGGGTTGGTTGCCTTCCAATAACTTTTGACTATTAAAAAGGGCACTAGTCCTTTAGATTTCCAATTGAATGAGCCCTATTTGAAGTTTTTACGACAACAAATGACCATCTCAAAATTTCTATCCGATGCATTTCGGGAAAATACGAGGTGTGTGAGTGCCCTTTTTAATCTAAAAAAGGGCACTAGAACTTCTGATTACCAATCCGATTAACCCCCTCTGAAGTTCCTACGACCACCTTTTCTCTAAAAACCTTATACGCCCCTAGGGCATAACTTACAACCCTTGCCCTTTGGGCTGTGGGGGGGGGTTGTCATCCTCAAAAACATAATTTCCGGACCTTTGAACTAAGTTGAACAAAATGGCTATCTCAAAGTTTTGATAGGATATGTTTGGGGAAATGATGGGCGTGGGAGGGGGGTTAGTTGTCCTCCAATTACTTTCGACTATTAATTTCCAATCGAATAAGCCCTTTTGAAGTTTCTACGACAACTTCGATACGAAGTGCCCTGGTCTAAAACTAAAAAAATGTTAAAAAGAAATAAATAATACATTTTGCCCATATCGCTCTTTACTAAAGCAGTGCTATTGCGCTGCCTATGATGAGGGGTTTTGCTTTATTGTCAAATTTGGCTACCCTCTCCAGAAAAAAAAAAACAATTTCCAGCTGTGTCCATGTTTGGAGTGTGGGTTGGAAACAATGACTTTCTCTTTTTTGTGATTTCCCTTGCACTCCTTTTGCTGTTTTCCTCTTCTATTCGTTCTTTTTTGGTTGTTTCTTAAATTTAGTGGACTGAAAATTTCTTTTGTTTTTCTAGTTTTGTTATCTAAGTCGTTTAAATGCTATCTCATTTATTAATCTTTTTTTCTGCTAAAGGCGGATTGAGAAGATCATGCGGCTTTTTTCTGTGAACTTGAATGTTGAACTGCAACAACGTGGTTTGGAGTTTACTCAGTATGTGTCTAAACATTCAAATCTCAAGTCTGCGGTTTTTGAAAAGATGCCTGCTATGGAAACTAGTAAAGCTAATCGACTTGTGGCAAATGGTGAATTAAAACCAACTGAAACAGTTTTACCATCCATAGAGCCGAAAAAAGAATCGGTAAGATTTGTATTTTTCTTTCTTTCTTAAATTTTGGATGTTGTGTTTTCTTTCTTCTTTTGTTCCTTCCCTTCTTTCTTTCCTTCTATCTTCTTCTTTCATTTTGCATTGATTTTATTTTGTTCCTTTGTTGTTCTTACTAGCGACTGTCTTTCCACGCTACCTTTCCATAACTTACAAATAAAGATACTTAGTATCAATAGGGAAAATTTCCTCATATTTCGGCCCAATCTCCAAGGGCTGTCTTCAGCATAACACAAAGCAAAAAGTTACAAAAAAAACTTTCATTAAAATGGGAACCTTTTAAAAGTTTTTAAAAACACTTTTAGTTTTAAAGTTCGTGTTTTAATATAACTCTTTTTTATATATTTTTGCTTGTGTTGTGTTGCTTGTGTATATATTTTTGCTTGTGTTTTGAATCACCTTAGCCAACTGTCATATCTTTCTGTCCCTAAGGCTAAAAAATATTTCTTAGCTTGAGAGATTAATCAGTTCTAATTGCCCAATTTCTACTTATTTCTAATTATAGTTTGTTACTTGTTTTCTTTTTTAGGATTCATTGATGGACTTATTAGGATTATCTGACTCAGCGCCGCCTGCCTTAGAAAAGTTGAATTCTGATAAGAAAGTTCAAGTCTCATCACAACCTTTGATGGATCTATTAGGTAAGACTAGAAGGTATTTTTCTAAGAAATGGAACATTTATTTAAACACTTTTGAAATCGCCACTTTATTGTTCTTCAGCTATTTAGGCATTAGGGGCTTTTTCTTATCACCAGAACCTTCACCGAAGACAAGAACCTTGTTTGGTCAAAAAAAGTAGGTGGTCTATAAGGAGTGGTGATCGTTCTGGTTATCAACTTTTTTTTTTTGAAAAAAAAAGGAAAACTGTGATTTCAATAAATGATCCCTGTTAAGTCAGAGACGCTGATTAGGGGGATGTGGGAGGGGGTTAATTGTCCCCTTTCAATTTAGAAAATTTTTCTTTTGGTAAGAAAACTTGAAAAAAAATCGCCCCTAGATTTTCAAATTGTCTTTCTTGTATCTTCATATAAAATCGAAATAATCGTATGTCCCCTCTCCTGTATTTTCGTGAATTGATGCCCCTAAATGACATATTTGATTGTCATGTGCAGTCCTTATATTTTAAAAAGTTCAGTCTGACGCAAACTTGCATTCAAGAACTCCAGTTCTAGCTCCTTGTTTACGATTTCTTTTCAACAATCCAGTTCCGTGTTTTATCAAGTTAAATTTTTTGGACAGAATTGTCATTTTAGAGGGAGCAAAGGAAATGAGCATGCCATTGAGACGAAAAAAAATCACTCATTAATAAGAAAGTTTAAACCGGAAAAGCCCAAATGCAGTTTTTTTTTTTACAAAGACTCAGCACCATTGTTTGTGGATGTCGGATGAGTGCGATATCTATATTAAAAAATTAAATAATTTAACAAAAATGATTGTAATATGCCTAAGGGACATGGGACAGTTTTGCTTTGATAGGGAAGGGAAGTGGGGCCAAAGCTTCTGACAGTTAAAAAAATCCAACTTCTTAAAAAGTTATAGGAAATTAGGGAATAGGTCGGAAAAACTAGAAATTTTTGAAGGCAAGTTTGCTAAATGATCCTTCCATCCCCCCCTGCGTTTTTACCCCCTCCTCCACCGTATTATTGTGAATTTGATGCCCCTGAATGAAGTATTTGATTGTCATGTGCAGTCCTTCTATTTTAAAAAGTTCAGTCTTTCGAAGAGAGCAAAAGGACAACTCTGGACGCTTTCATTCAGCCATGCAAATCAATAATACACTTCAATTTCCATAATATGAACAACATACCAGACAAGGCTTGGTCGAGGATTTTCATTCTTGATGGGGAAACCTACCATAAGAATGGTATTATTTAGCTATCACTCAATCGATAACTGTATATTTTTATGAAACATTCGTATTATATGTAAAGGGTATTTTTTAACCCGCCCCCCTCCCTTCTAGACTAATACCTTGAAATATTTTTTAAATTTATTTATAAATTTGAAAACAAATAATAATATTAAATAGGAAAGAATGTGTTTATAATGCTGATTCTAAATATATAAATTTTATTAAGTTTAGTATTACTCATCAAAGGCTACGAGCCTGAGAAAATTTAATCGATTTTTTAAAGAGGGGGGAAACGTCCACTACAAGTGAAAGAATTTTAATGAAAATCACACCGTCAGATTCAGCGTATCAGAAAACCCTATTAAATAGGTTTAAAGCTCATATCTGCAAAAATCTGCAACTTTGTATTTTTTGCCATAAGAAAAATATACGAATATAGAAGTTAGTTACGTAACTTAAATTGTAAAGACATCCATTTAGCAAATGAAAAGTAAAATTTTTATGCAAATAAAAGCTGCATTAACTAAAAAACGATCAGAAATTAAATAAAAAAAACAAGTTTTTTAAACTGAAAGTAAGGAGCAACATTAAAACTTAAAACGAACAGAAATTATTTCATATATGAAAGGGGCTGTCACTTCTTCAACACCTCGCTTCTTATGCTAAAGTTCGACTCTGTCAGAAAATTCTATTTTTTAAAACAATAAAAAAATTAGCGTAAAGAGCAGGGCTTCGGAGAGGGGATAGCCGTTTTCACATATGGAATAATTTCTGTTCGTTTTAAGTTTTAATGTCGCTCCTTACTTTCAGTTTAAAAAACTTGTTTTTTTTATTTAATTATTATTAGAATCGGCATAATGTCCTTGGAAGAGAAAACTCGATAAATCACCATGTCTCGTCTTAGTAAAGCCAAAATGATTGTGAAATGATCACCTCCGGCAGGGTCTAATCATTCACTCACTAATCCTCAGCCAATTCCTTGAAATAAGAGATAAAAATTCAAAGAGAGTTATTCCCCCCGGTTTAAAATTACACGGAAATATGTGTAAAGTAAAAAAAAACCTATTCGCGTGGTTAAAAGTTTGTACAGTATTTATTTATTTATTTATTTTGATAATTCAGCATCTTTTTTTTTCTTTTCTTTTTCTTTAAGAAAATTTAGTGTTCTTTTTTCTTGCAGCTGGCTTGGATTTGGAGCCTTCGAAACCTCCTTCTGGCATAGGAACAAATCAATCACTAGATGCACTTCTGAATATTGGCAATGCACCAACTCTAGGAGGTTCAAATCTTTTGAATGGTGGAGATAGTCTTGGACTTGGGCTTCTTGGTCTTTCACAACCAGCTTTGTCAAGTAAGTTTATAGTTATTATAGTAAGTCCACTACAACCAGCATGATGCGTCGTGCTCTATGTACCGCTTCTTGAAGATCACCTGAGTTTATCGTTCTGAATTTCACTCTGGACATTTACATTGAAGATATGTTTGTTTTTGTTTCTTCTATTCTTAATTCCTTATCTATTTAGACATTTTTGTTTAACTTTGTCTGTTAAGGTCATTGTATAATGAAGTTCAGATGAATTTTTCCAACGTGTAAGGAAAATAATTATCTGCATGTAATCAGGCTGGGGTTTAGGCTTGATAAGGCTTTAAGATATGCCAGATAAATTCCTCATAAGTTCAAATATCTTATGTCAATTCCAAATCTGAGTTTTGGGAACATGGAGGGTTGAACTGAAATGTATCTAAGAAGTATAAAAATAGGGAAATAATATACTATAACTTAAAATCATTTTCATTCAGAACTAATTTAGAAAATGCAAACTGGAAAATAAAAACAAAATTTCTTCTAAAAAGTGAAATTTACAAAAGCTTCCGTTTCGTAGCCCTTCAGCCAGGAAGGGCTCAAGGTTGTGCAGTTGTTGTGCAGCTGATATTATTCGTAATTTTGACTTGGTATTCAGGTCTTCTAATTATTTGAGGAAAAGGGCAAGAAAGCGCGTGTCGATGTTCATTTAAAAATTATTAGTTATCATTAAAGTTAACTTTTTATTTAAATTGGAAATTTAAGAATTTTTGCTTCATTTTCTATGGATTCCATTTTTTTGGAGGGGGGTGGAGAAAATCAAGGTAGTAGGGACTGATCTTCTTTTACAAAATTGTTATCCTGTGAAGTGTACTGTTATTTTGAATTGAAAACATAGAAAATTAGTTATTCGTTTTCGGGAGCCCTCTAGAAAGTGGAAGATAATGTGTATTTACGAAAAAGTCTACTGCTATTTTTATGTGCTATTATTCAGACTAGAACTTTATTTGGTGTAATTATTGTTCAAAACTTTAGCTAAGGTTTTTTCTGGATGAGAAGTTTATCGGAAAATTATATCGGTATCGGATATATATATATATATATATATATATATATATATATATATATATATATATATATATATATATATATATATATATATATATATATATATATATATATATATATATATATATATATATATATATATATATATATATATATATATATATATATATATATATATATATATATATATATATATATATATATAAACATCTTATATATGAATTCAACATCACATCAAAGTCAGTTGACTTTTTTCTTTTTGTTTCTAGACATTCCATCTATAACTGCTTACGAAAGAAATGGAGTTCAGTTGGCTTTCAGCTTTAGTAAAGATATTTTATCTCCAGACAACCTTTCCATTACTATGACAATTACAAATACTGGTGGTGGACACATTACAGATATGCTATTCCAAGCTGCAGTACCAAAGGTAAGTTCAAATAGTTCAAGTTGTTGTCAAATTAATAATTCAAGGTGTAGCTTTTTTTTCTTTTCTTTTTTTCAAGAATATAACACTGAGATATAAATTTGATTACTTGAATACACTAAAGTTCGTATCACAAGTCATTCATAGGTGTATCCACACAATACTACTACTACTACTACTGTACTAACTACTCACCGCAGCACCAAGCCGCCTGAGGCCAACACAGCCACGCACTGTCCTCCTCAATCCCAATATATTCAAAGCCTCCCTCTACACCCTCCCAGGAATTTCCCATTTATTTTAAATCTTTCTTTATGACATCCTACCACCCCGACCGCGTACGAACTGCTTTCTGTTTAGCCCTAGACGGTCGACCGAAAAGGAAGATTTTTGGCAACATGTCATCCTTCAACTCCAAAACCTTGCCTTAGCTATTTTAACCTTTCTCTCATTATAGCCCTAGAAAGAGGGACTGAACCACACTTTTCGTACAGCCTACTAGGTAAGCACATTGGATTTTGTATAATCCTTCCAATGAATTGGCGCGTATCTGCAGACAAAACAATTTGTCGCAAAGATCTGTAAGTAAATTGCAACCGATTGTGGTAGTGACAAAAACTAGGTACACAGAAATTTTGACCCAAAACAAGTAAATTTGGTGAAGTTAAAACACACACATCAAAAGTTATTAGCATGAGTAAATTTAGAATAATTTCAGGAACAGAAGGGAAACAGCCTCCCCCCCCCCAAGGTAACATGATATTTATAAAAATTGGACTGTCAAGTTCTGGTGGTCAAAGAATCCCATAACAGGGTTTTCAAGTCCTAACTACGCAAATGCAAAATGTTGTATTTTTTATGTCATGTCATTTTTCATTTAATGTATTTGAATTACTCTTACTCCATGCCTATCTACCTTTGTTCTGTCCTAGGATGGATAGATGATATATTATCTATCAAAAATTGAACTTGGTGGACTGTGATGAAAAAGTTGAGAGGCATGGCTAATTAGAGAAAAACCCAAGACAGAAAAAAACGAGCCAACCCTGTAAAAAAAAATAAAAAAACGAGTTAACACCCATAAAAAAACAACAACAACAACAATTAAGCATGTCCGTTTATTTTTGAATTAAAATCAACTTGGTGAATTGTGGTAAAAAAGTTGAAAGCCATGGCTAATTTGGAGAAGCCAAGGCAGATAGTTTGAATGAGAGGCAAAGCTGGCATAAACCTTTTTTAGAATTGTATAAAAATGATGTCATTTCACTTGTTGATAGATAGGCAAGGTAGGGTAGTTCAAATAGTCTGTCAGTTCTATGATCACTGGAGTCACTGGGAATCACTCTATCATCACTGGAATTGCAATGGGGATAACCGAAATTTTGGGGTTGACTCCTGACGGACTATGTCCACTGAACTTGTATGCAAAATGGGGGACTGAATTCGCTTGGATTCATAGGCGAACAAACGACCTAAGCCTAATAGAACCCGCCTGACTAAAGTCTCAGGCGTGCACCGAGTTTTAGGATTGACTTTCGACCGACAAGTCCATTAGACTTGCATGTGAAAGGGAAGACCTGGGCAGGTGAATTCACTCCCCATTTTGCATACAGGGCTTATGCCAGCTTTACCTGTCTTGGCTTTTACCAATTTTTTTTTGTCACAGTCCACCAATTTGATTTTAATTTAAAAATCAACTTGATGGACTGTGATGAAGCAATTGAGAGCCATCTCCATTGCAATTCCAGTGGGCTTGCCAAGAAGGTAAAGCTCATATAATATGAACAATCTCAGTTTCCCAATAGACTATCTATCAACAAGTGAAATGACATCATTTTTATACAATTCTAAAAAAGGTTTATGCCAGCTTTGCCTCTCATTCAAATTATCTGCCTTGGCTTCTCCAAATTAGCCATGGCTCTCAACTTTTTCATCACAGATCACCAAATTGATTTTAATTCAATAATTGACGGACGTGCTTAATTGTTGTTGTTGTTTTTTTTTTATAGAGGGGTTAACCTGTTTTTTTGTTACAAGATTTAAAAGTAATAGGAGGGCAACCAGCGGGGGCTAATCCGTCTCCGTTTTTTGCTGCCTCCCCCTCACTCCCCCCCCATAACCTCCGAAGGCATTCAATCAAATTTTGAGATAATCATTTTGTTCAAATTAGTCTAAAGGTCCAATAAAAATGCGGCTAGGGATGTCATGACCCCTATATGCCCGGGGGCAAGGGCCGTAAATAATATAAATTGATAAATCTTTCATATTTTTATAATGAAAAAGGAGGGTTTGTGCAATATTCTAGAAACGGCTAAGGGTATTATGTTGAAACTTTCAGGGGATGCTGAACTAAATCACAAGACACAATGTGCATCCAGGGCGTCAAAAGGGCGTATCTACAGTATCCTAGACATGGGTAACGGTATTCAGTTGAAACTTTCAGAAAGTGTTGCAGGTATGTTCAACTAAATCAAAAGACACTATATGTATCTAGTATGTCAAGAGGGCATATCTGAAATATCTCAGGACCGGATACGGGTATTCAGTTGAAACTTTCAGGGAATGTTGAACTAAGTTAAAAAAAAATACTATATGCATCCAGGTTGTAAAAAGGGTGTATTTGCAACATTTCAGATACGGCTTAGGCTATTAAGTTGAAACTCTCAGGAAATATTATGGGGGATGTAGAACTAAATCGAAAAACACTATGTGTAACCATGTTGTCAAAAGACCACATCTGTAATTACTCAGAAATAGCTAAGGGTATTAAATTGAATTTTCATGGAATGTTGAACCTAATCAAAAGGCATTATGTACATCCAGGTTGTAAAAGGGTGTATTTGCAATATCTCAGGAACAGCTAAGGGTATTAAGTTGAAATCTTCAACGATTACTGAGGGGGGGGGGGGTAATGAACCAAATCAAAAACACTATTCACTTCTAGGTTATGAATTTTACGACTAAGGTCGCCACGACCTTAAGAATGACTAAGGGTATTGCGTCGAAACTTCTCAAGATTGGCTAAGTGTATTAAGTTCAAGCTGTCAGGAAATGTTGACGGGGATGTTGAACTAAATAGAAAAAAAAATATATGTACATCCAGGTTGTCAAAAATGTGTGTGTGTGAAATGTCTCAAGAACGCTTAGGGCATTCAGTTCCCTAAAAAACTGTGAGGGAATTTTGTTTGTGGGGGGGGGGGCTAAAATCAATCAAAAGACATTTAGTGTATCCGGGTTGTCAAAATGACCTCTTTCCCGCACCTCACCACGCATGCGCTCATGTCAAAGTCACAAATAAAAGAATTTAAAGAGTCCAAAATAAGAAAGCTGAGCAATGCGTCTCATATAATGTATTACAGGTAATTACTTGGTAAAAAAAAAGAAAAAAAAATTGTCTTCCTAATTTAGCAACTGAGATAAATGAGCACTTGAACAAGGTCTAAACCTTACTCATCCATCCAATCACCTTGGACAAAACAGTATATCCAATTTTATTCAATTTTCATTCATACATAATATTTTGAATACTGGCCAAGGAGAATTATTTCCAGTATGTTTATCAAGAGATCGCTGTTAAATCAAAAGCTTAGTTCAAAAACAGTCCTAAACCTTGATTTCAAAGTGAACTAAATTTAGGAAATAGACATGGTGGATGAAAATTGAATAGGAGACCATATATATGAGACGCATCGCTCAGCTTATGTTAACACCTTTTGGAGGCATGTAAAACCATTACAGGTACCACAAAATAGGGCAGTAAGAATACTTGGAATTTTTTACACCGACCTATAAATTTGAAAATGCATCAGAAACAAAAACGATATTCTTTTTCTAAAATTTGTTAGATTTAAAACATATACGACAAGTAAATATTTCCATTTGGCATCTTCAAATTCAAAATGCTAATAATTATTTCTACGATGAATCTCTGCTGATTTTGCCCCTTCGTTCGGCTTGTCGGCGGTCTGGAATATACTGTATGACTTGTAAGTTCTGAAAGGTCTAGGTTTTCAATTAGGTACCAAGTACCGTTCATTGCAAACAAATATAAGCTGAAGAACAAACCTCTGATTGATCCATCCCAATAATCTCAGCTGGATTTAAAAAAGCAAATATTAACCATTGATGATGAAAATAAAAATAAAAAATATATGATTTCATTTGTGCGTTTTGTTTTGGTATCCCCATGTTGGGGTGGCCTCCCACGTTTTTTCACCCCATTTCTTTGTCATTTCTTAATTTCTTTGTCGCTTATGTTTTTTTTCTTATTTATTTATTTATTTTTTTTTTGTTAACCAAGATAATTTTTGGAGCTCAGTTTTACGTTGGGGCTTAATATTTTTTTTTGTATTTTCAAGTGATTTTAATAAACAGTTAAACCGAATTTCGTTATGAATTTTTAATTTATGTACAAAAAGTACTTGTTTGCCCAGTTGTAAAACTGTTCTTAATATTTTTTTTACTAATGATCTAGTTGTAAAATTACTCGTCTTCTTTTTCAGAGCATCCAGCTTCAAATGTTCCCTCCAACAAGTACGAGCATTCAACCTTTAGACTCTGTGCAACAGGACATTAAAATTACTAATCAATCAAAGGTAAAAAAAAAAGTCTCTTAATGTCTTTGTTAGTTCTTCTTTTCCAATTCTGAATTCTTCTTTTAAATTCTTCTCTAAATGTCTTGGCTTTATTTATAAAATGAGGGAACATTAGTGTTTTCAGTAACAAATAATTTGCAGTTTTTTTCAAATAACATTCCCGTATAATACTTTTAGGTAGTTTTACAACAATTGAATTTCTTAAACAGAAGTTTCCAATACCACTGCCTTCAATACCACCGTGTATTGTTTTCATCAACAAGATATTAGGTATAATAGTAGCAGATACAACCAGATTCAGGAATAGCCTTCTACCAAAGTTGGGTAGAAAGGGCGTATGACGAAATTATTCTACTCTTAGATTATTTAGGTTTTAGTCATAAAACAACGAATGACAAACCTAGGATTTTCCAATAATAGGTTTCTATTTTTTTCAATAATTATTCTCAAAAGTTTCTAATAGCAGTGTTATCGGTTGCAGTAGCTAGGGTTTTTATTAATAGTTTGGGGTATAGCAGAAGTCTTACCTGAACTATAATGAAGTGACTCTCCTAATTTCGCTTTTATTTTTAAGTTTTAACCAGTATTTATTTTTATCAAAGATTTCTTTGAGTGAATTAGATTCCTATATAGGTTACTTTGTCTTCCTTTAGCCTTTTATTTTTCTAAAGAAGGCTATTGATCGCATAGCCAGAATATTAATTTTATTTTTATTTTATTCACTGTCTTCAAGAAATTTTTCATTCCTTATAACCCTTTCCGGCACGAATTATGAAATCGTCAGAAAATTCCACTTTTTTTGCGTTTCCTATGTCCCTGGACTTAGAAACCGACAAATATTGAACTAAAAAAAAATTTATTCCAACTACGAAATGAAATATAAGGTGGTCTCTGGCAGAGACAACTTTGACACATTTGCAGAAAAAACCTATTCTAGTGAAAAGAACTAAAGCAGTTCTTCGTATAGTTCATACACAATGGAACTTTGCAAACTGAACACTGCCATTTTGTGCGATGGGGCTCAATCTTTTTACAATATTGAGCATGTCTTCTTGAAGTACCCTGAACAGATAAGTGTTTTGATTGATCCAATCTCTTCTCTTGAGGAACGTAAGGCTTGAATTTGGGGATAACTTCCAATTTTCTCGATGGCTAACCTCTCTCACCCTTGCACGAATAACTTCAAACGAAAACCTCTAAAGTCCTTCAACGTCATCTTGTTAGCACCTGGCATAGTCGACAACTTGAACAAGACAAAGGCATTGACCATTGTAATGTAGATTAAGTACCACAACAGGCGATACCACCACTTTCTACTTTTCCTGTCTATCTGCATAGAGAGACTTGAACATATCAGCTTTATTCATGCAACCCATACACTTTTGGTACTTCAACGTCATCTTGTTAGCACCTGGCATAGTCGACAACTTGAACAAGACAAAGGCATTGACCATTGTAATGTAGATTAAGTACCACAACAGGCGATACCACCACTTTCTACTTTTCCTGTCTATCGCATAGAGAGACTTGAACATATCAGCTTTATTCATGCAACCCATACACTTTTGGTACTTCAACGTCATCTTGTTAGCACCTGGCATAGTCGACAACTTGAACAAGACAAAGGCATTGACCATTGTAATGTAGATTAAGTACCACAACAGGCGATACCACCACTTTCTACTTTTCCTGTCTATCGCATAGAGAGACTTGAACATATCAGCTTTATTCATGCAACCCATACACTTTTGGTACTTGAAGACCAAGTTCGGGCATGTAATTTGAGTAACAGATCCATCTTTGTCTTTCCTACTGATCTGTGTTACTTCTCCTTTATGAATCGTCGACTGAAGTTGCATGCATCGTTCGTCCTTCCAGCGTACACAGTGGATTCCATCTGACCTCACAGCGTAGTCCGAATCGCTTGTCTCAGCTCTTTTTCGGCTTTGAGTTTGGGTAGACCTTTACGGTTGGCACGAACTGTACCACAACAGTAGAGATCGTTGTTCTTAATTTTTTCTATGAGGTTTACTGAACTTGTCAAAATAAATGTGATATTTTTTGTCTTCTAATCCCGTCGTAAGATCTAGAACTACTCGTTCTTCAAGTCCAAACTTGGTAGTGTCAGCTGGACTCGATAAAGAGCTCAACATATGTGACTTCAAATGTCTCACTCCACTTCTTCACTATGACTCGAAGGGGAAGATTATTTTTGTCGTTACTTGATTCTGGCTTGTCATTTGCTTCTGTTACTCTGTCCACTTGATTAGCGGTTTTGTCGTCACTTGATGATAGCTCTCCAGCCAGTAAGTTGCTCAGTGATTCAGCATTTAAACTGGAAGTTTCGGCAGCCAATCATCAGCATCATCCTCTAATAACATGTCAAGTTCGGATTCTGGATCGGAAGGTGTGTCATCAAATAACTTTGAGATATCCTGTGTCCGCAAAGGACGGCCTGTAATAACAATTTAGCTGAAAACGAGCAAATTTAATTTGAGATTTTTGATGCTAGACCCAGTTTTTTGTAAATTGCTTGAATTCAATTTTTTTTTTGTTGAGCTGGCGAAGTGGTCTCAAGCTCAAACCACTCCAAAAATAACCAGAAACAACCTTTTAGCATATGTTGCAAGGTGGTCATCGGGGATGGCCACCCTCTCTGGTCCAATATCTTCTTATTGTGCTTATATCTAAACTGTGATGCTACTAACTCGTACTCTACTACACAAGAAACAAATTGGAAGGAAAACAATATTAAAGATATAATAATTACCAAGTATTTTGAAACTTCTTACTTTTTCTTAAAAAACAGCACCGAGTCCCATCGAAATACTGAGCTGTAACTCACTAGATGTCAATTAGGCTGCCCATAACATTTCGCCCCTCAGATAGTGTTGCTTGGCATATGCTAGACCAATGATTTCTCATTTTAACCACCTATGGTTTATGGGAAAAAAAATATGAAAAGATGGTTTCACTGATGAACCACTGCGTCGGAAAGGGATAACTTGTTGTTCTTCGTATTATGTAGCAATTGCGGGTATAATCAGTTTCAGAATTAGCTTTCCACCTAATTCTCTGTCGGTGATATGGTTCGAATAAATCGAACACGCAATATTTTTGAAATGGGAATTACTTTGGTCCATTGAGCTTTTTAAAGTGTCAAAAGTCCTAGAGACTAAGCATGTGAAGTATCGTCAACGAGATGCCAAAGATGATGTGATTGGGGGGATTATATGACTATAAATTGCAATAAGTAAAGACAGTGGCTTTTATCAAATTCAAAAAGTTTTAGATTTTAGCCAGTATTTATTTTTATCAACGATTTTTTAGATCATGGTAAATGGAAATTCTATGCTCAGATCACCTCATGCAACCTAAGAATTATAATAGAATCCGATGTTTTAATTCTTAAAAAAATTTCAAATATTCGTAATATTACCAATAATAAAACTTTCGTGACAAAAAAACGAAAAGGAATAAATGGTAAAAACCTAATGTGTATCTTAGCATATTTTACTGTCTTAAGAAATTTTTGGAATCATATTAGCGTTAATATTTTACCATCGTAAGGAAAATTTACAGAGTAAAAAAAAAGAGCGGCAAAGCGCGACTGAAAAGACCACTTTTAGGAAGCGCTATCCAATCTATCCCAATCACTTCACAGCTTCAATCTTTACTCCCTTCCATGAAGTTCCTTTTTCCTCCCAATCATTTCTTCAGTTCATGGATTGAAAAAAAATATCATCAGCTTTTCAGCTTATTCATCAAACGGTAAATATTTTATTAGATGGCAGTTTGACTGTATTGAATTGCATTTTAAAACATTCGTTAAAGTCAAGGAAACACCAAACCATCTTCGGCGGTTTTTTTTTCCGTGAGACAAATAGAGGTTGGAATCAAAATTCGATGAATGTTCTGTTGAATTTTTCCCCACTGTTTGTTTTTTATAGACCATAATTAGTGCTTTAATCTAAATTATTAAGTGAAAATTCTTTAAATTTTCTTCTCTGTTTGCTTTTTCATGGCCTAAGCAAGATTGGCCTTCGAACTACTACTAGTTAGAAGTTGCTGAAGCATCGATCCACTTAGCCGGCATAGCTACGCACGCTTATCTTCCACCTCAATCTGCTCTAAGCTTCACTCTCTATTCCATCATGTAAAGTTCCTATTTTCTCTGAACCCTTTTTTAAATACATTTTTTTAATTTTTGCAGGTTGAACCTTGACAAATTGCCAAAAAAATGTATTAGTCTTTAATGAGCTTGGTCAAATTAGCCTCTGAACATTTATTTGCACAAAAAGAATGCCAATTTATGTTTAAAATTTTATTTTTTGAAGGAACACTTGGGAGAATCTTTGAATTCTCTCCGCTGTTGTTTTTCAACGACTTCATCATATTGGCTTCTAAATGGCTCATTTATTTCTTTGATCGATCTTTACTTTGTTTTTCGCAGGTTCAACTTCGAATGCGAGTAAAGGTGTCCTTCAAGCGAGACGGTATTCCGATCACTGACCAGGCTGAAATTAATAATTTCCCGATTGCAACGTGGCAATGAGGTGATGCAAACAGGTCTAAAGGAAAACCAATTTTAAGGGAATCAAGTGCACTTTCATTATATAGTTTTCTCCCCTTTCTTCTGTTTGGGCGAGTTTATTTTCTTTGTTATTCTAGTTAGAAATTACTTTGATAAAATGATAAAGGTTGGTATAAAGGCGGTAATGTCTTTAACCTCTGATTATATTTTAATTTTGAATCGAATTTTGTTTCTGAGATATGCTTTAAACAATAAAAAACACATTATATATTGAAAAATCTGCATTATAATATATATATTTATTCTCTCCTTTCTTACTGTGCTTTCTAGTCGGCAAAACATAGAGCTTACATAAATTAAAAAAAAGGAATTAGCAAGGGCAGGACTTTGTCTGGAGTGGGAGGGGGGTCTACAAACTAGATCCTAAGGGCCTTCTCTGGGCCATAAAGGTTGAAATATATATATTTAAGTTTCTTTCTTTTTTTGAGCAATTATTTATAGCCTGCAGTTTATCTTCAAGAAGAATTTACGGCGAAACTTCAAGTCGAATTGATTTTTGGGCAGATTTTTGTTGATATTTAAAAGAAAGAATTACAACCAGGTTAATGAAATTTCCAGGGATCAGCACAGACATTAATTCCTGAAATTTCAGTACAACAAGCTCAACTACTTTCTTTAAATGTCAAAGAAAGTTTATCAAGAAAGCTACTTTATGTTTTTTTTTTTTTTTTTTTTTTTTTTTTTTTTTTTTTTTTAAGAAACCAAAAAGGAATCCCGCTTTTCATTCAAACCTATACCTGATAATTCGATGCGAAATTTAAAAATGGGACTTTTTAATAAAACCAAATCTTTAAAACTTTAAAGAATACATTAATGTGTAAAACAAAATCTGAGCGACAAGCTGGTCATTTTATATTTTTTTTTCCAAATTTTTTATTAGCCAAAAAAAAAGTTACATCCCTCTATATGCTGCCGTGAAGGATGATTTCAATCTGGCCTGCGTTGTTTGTCAACTTGAAATGCAAAATTCAAGGTAAAATATATAGATGTAAAATGAGCCCCATGTTTTGCAGAGAAAATCCAGTTTGTATTTTTTTTTTTTTTTTAATTTAGTCGCTTTCGAGTGGCTAAATTTTAGCTTTTAGTTTTCATGGAATATTTCTCTTCAGTACAGAGTCAGAAAAGTCGAATATCGCAGTTACTTCTCCTTGAGCTATCTAATGAATTAATTTCAGCTACTGAGTTGTGACGTAAGTTAAATTTCACTTCTTCGGCTTTACCATGTCACACAGTAAAAGATAGCTTTTTTGGGTGGATATTTGGTAGACATCGTAGCGAGCAAAGTGGAAAAATTGGTTTCGCCTGCCAACTAAAGTTTGTTTAAAATAAATAAAAGCTTCTTATTTATGCACAGATAAGTTTTTTTTTTTTTTTTTTTTTTTTTTTTGCACATTCAAATGAGGTTTTTTCGAGACATTTTTTAGAGATTTTCAGAGATTATTGCGTTCCGACAGACGTATCGGATTAAGTTCGCATAGCGACATCGTGTCCTTGTTTTCATTTCACAAAATTTATCCTGTTCTGTAAAAACTTCGGTTTAATTTGTTTTAAAATCAACAAAGTGTAATTAAGTACCTTCGTATGCTGCCTTCGCATAGAGAGCATAAAAAAATGTGTTTTTTCCCATTAAATGTTCAGAGATTATGCGCATGGTAACTACAGATGTCCCTGGAAGGTAAATAAATAAGTTCTGTCAGATGCTGAAGGTCGATGCAAAGCGCGGCCGATTTACTACATCCGTTGCATCCACAAACACGGTAAATATTTTCGATTTTGAACGCCTGAGATATCCGCCAGTTTTCTCCTTGTTAGTATTTTGAAGGCGGTGTTACTAAAGTTGTTCTGTCTTTATTGGTTTCATTTAAAGAGGATACAAGGGGGGCTTTGTGAAGCTGATTTTTAGACCTTTGTTCGAATTCTAAAGGTATTAAATATTTCAGTTGCACAAGTTTGAATAACCATTACTTAAGAATTTACTTCAAATTATATTGATCTGGATTATGATCTGGATATGGATTTAAACGCGGTCGGTTGCAAAATGCCTTATTTTTAGTGCAGTAAATTTTAGAACTAAAAAGTGGCTGCGCGAAAGTCTCTAATTCTTAAGGTAGATATCCATTTGATATATCCGCCTGTATACTTTATTTATTAGTTATTTTGCGGGTAGCGGTACTTGTGTCCGTTGCTAAAGTTGCAATATCTTTACTGTTTCAATGAAAGGGGATATAGCGACAGCACAGAACTCTTTCTAACTCTTAAAGTATTTAGATGTAAAAGCGTAAATCTTTATTACTATTTTAACAATTACTAAAGCTTTATAGATTTAAACGCGATCAACTGGTAAATGCTGTGCCTTTAATACCGTAAGATTTAAAATTACTGGCTGCATGAAAGCTTTTCTAATTCCAATGGTAGATACCATAACTTCTGTCTACAAGAAGAGTTACTAATAAATATAAGAATCTTTATGGACTGAAACGCAATCGAATGAAAATGGCCTATCTTTAGTGACAGTAAAGTCTAAAAGCAAAACGTGGCTGTACAAAAGTCTTTCCAATTCTTAAGGTACATAACGTAATTTGTCTGTATAAGAAGATTTGCTTCAAAATAGATTATTATTTATGGATTTGAACGCAATCGATGGGAAATACCCCGATTATAATAGCAGTTAAATTTCATTAAAATCAGTAACAAAATTGTGCAGCTTCTGGATCCTCTTTGCAATGTCTTACTTTTTCTTTAAAATCACTTTGCTGCTTTAAAATTTCTATTTTTTTGTGTTGGTTCAGTTTATCTAAACAATTCTGGTTCCATAGCGATATCAAAAGCATAAACTTCACGAAAAAGCAAAAACACACACAAAAAAAGAAAAGTTATTATTATGATAATATTAAGATTTTTAAATGCTGAAGAGAAACGCGCCTTAGAGAGAAACGAGAAATGCAATTTTAGTTCAAAAGAGGCATTTTTCACATTCTCAATACAGCAAAGGAAGACTTTGGAAGAACTTGCAACCTCTACGTCTTGAAAATCGGAAGATGTGCCTAATAGATCCACCGTGCTCAGTTTAGCTGATCAAAACAGTTCGTGGTAATGAACTGTAAGTAAGGAGCGACCCGGCTCCATAGTAACCGAAACTCTAAAAAACGGAATTTTGATACCAATAGATAAATGAAAAGAATTGGATTTTTATGCTGTTTAAAATATATATAAGTTTCATCAAGTTTAGTCTTACCCATCAAAAGTTACGAGCCTGAGAAAATTTGCCTTATTTTCGAAAAAAAGGGGGGGACATCCCCTAAAAAATATAGAATCTTAATGGAAATCATACCATCAGTTTCAGCGTATCAGAGAACCCTATTTTAGAGGTTTCAAGCTCTTATCTGAAAAATGTGGAATTTTGTATTTTTGCAAGAAGAAAGATAACGGTTGCGTGTTTATTAAAACTTAAAACAAACGGAAATTATTACGTATATGAGGGGGGTCGCCCACTCGTCAGTACCTCGCTCTTTACGCTAAAATTCTTGTATGCACTTTTAAAAGAGCTATTTATTCTAATTAAGCGGCCTTTGTGATTCAGGGGTCATTCTTTAAGAATTGGAACAAAATTAGAACTTTAGCGTGAAGAGCGAGGCATTGACGAGGAGCGAACCCCATCATATACGTAATAATTCCTGTTCGTTTTAAGTTTTAAGGTTGCTCCGTACTTTCAGTTGAAAAACTTGTTTTTATTTAATTGCGGGTATAAATCCCAATTTCATAATCCAAAAAGATACGACTTGGAAACACCTACAACCTTCACCTCTTGAAAATCGGAAGAGGTACTTAAAAATGAAGAGCATAATAGATCCATCGTGCTCATTTTAGGTGATTGTCGATATAAATCACAATTGCATAGTCCAACAAGACACGACTTGACCTCTTGAAAATTGAAAGAGGTACCTACGAATGAAGGGGCCTAATAGGTCCACTGTGCTCAGTTTGGGTGATTGCGAGTATCAATAACAATTGCATAGTCCAACAAGACACGACTTGACCTCTTGAAAATTGAAAGAGGTACCTACGAACGAAGTGGCCTAATTGGTCCACTGTGCTCAGTTTGGGTGATTGCGAGTATCAATCACAATTGCATAGTCCAACAAGACACGACTTGACCTCTTGAACATTGAAAGAGGTACCTACGAATGAAGGGGCCTAATAGATCCACTGTGCTCAGTCTGGTTGATTGCGAGTATCAATCACAATTGCAAAGTCCAACAAGACAAAACTTGACCTCTTGAAAATTGAAAGAGGTACCTACGAATGAAGGGGCCTAATAGATCCACAGTGCTCAGTTTGGTTGATTGCGAGTATCAATAACAATTGCAAAGTCCAACACGACACGACTTGACCTCTTAAAAATTGAAATAGGTACCTACGAATGAAGGGGCCTAATAGATCCACTGTGCTCAGTTTGGGTGATTGCGAGTATAAATCACAATTGCATAGTCTAGCAAGACACGACTTGACCTCTTAAAAATTGAAATAGGTACCTACGAATGAAGGGGCCTAATAGTTCCACTGTGCTCAGTTTGGTTGACTGCGAGTATCAATCACAATTGCATAGTCCAGCAAGACACGACTTGACCTCTTGAAAATTGAAAGAGGTACCTACGAATGAAGGGGCCTAATAGATCCACTGTGCTCAGTTTGGGTGATTGCGATTATCAATAACAATTGCATAGTCCAACAAGACACGACTTGACCTCTTGAAAATTGAAAGAGGTACCTACGAACGAAGTGGCCTAATTGGTCCACTGTGCTCAGTTTGGGTGATTGCGAGTATAAATCACAATTGCATAGTCCAACAAGACACGACTTGACCTCTTGAAAATTGAAAGAGGTACCTACGAATGAAGGGGCCTAATAGATCCACTGTGCTCAGTCTGGTTGATTGCGAGTATCAATCACAATTGCATAGTACAACAAGACAAAACTTGACCTCTTGAAAATTGAAAGAGGTACCTACGAATGAAGGGGCCTAATAGATCCACTGTGCTCAGTTTGGTTGATTGCGAGTATCAATCACAATTGCATAGTCCAGCAAGACACGACTTGACCTCTTGAAAATTGAAAGAGGTACCTACGAATGAAGGGGCCTAATAGATCCACTGTGCTCAGTTTGGTTGATTGCGAGTATCAATCACAATTGCATAGTCTAACAAGACACGACTTGACCTCTTGAAAATTGAAATAGGTACCTACGAATGAAGGGGCCTAATAGATCCACTGTGCTCAGTTTGGTTGATTGCGAGTATCAATCACAATTGCATAGTCCAACAAGACACGACTTGACCTCTTGAAAATTGAAAGAGGTACCTACGAATGAAGGGGCCTAATAGGTCCACTGTGCTCAGTTTGGGTGATTGCGAGTATCAATCACAATTGCATAGTCCAACAAGACACGACTTGACCTCTTGAAAATTGAAAGAGGTACCTACGAATGAAGGGGCCTAATAGGTCCACTGTGCTCAGTTTGGGTGATTGCGAGTATCAATAACAATTGCATAGTCCAGCAAGACGCGACTTGACCCCTTGAAAATTGAAAGAGGTACCTACGAATGAAGGGGCCTAATAGATCCACTGTGCTCAGTTTGGGTGATTGCGAGTATCAATAACAATTGCATAGTCCAACAAGACACGACTTGACCTCTTGAAAATTGAAAGAGGTACCTACGAATGAAGGGGCCTAATAGTTCCACTGTGCTCAGTTTGGGTGATTGCGAGTATCAATAACAATTGCATAGTCCAACAAGACACGACTTGACCTCTTGAAAATTGAAAGAGGTACCTACGAATGAAGGGGCCAAATAGATCCACTGTGCTCAGTTTGGGTGATTGCGAGTATCAATCACAATTGCATAGTCCAGCAAGACACGACTTGACCTCTTGAAAATTGAAAGAGGTACCTACGAATGAAGGGGCCTAATAGATCCACTGTGCTCAGTCTGGTTGATTGCGAGTATCAATCACAATTGCAAAGTCCAACAAGACAAAACTTGACCTCTTGAAAATTGAAATAGGTACCTACGAATGAAGGGGCCTAATAGATCCACTGTGCTCAGTTTGGGTGATTGCGAGTATCAATAACAATTGCATAGTCCAACAAGACACGACTTGACCTCTTGAAAATTGAAAGAGGTACCTACGAATGAAGGGGCCTAATAGGTCCACTGTGCTCAGTTTGGGTGATTGCGAGTATCAATCACAATTGCATAGTCCAGCAAGAAACGACTTGACCTCTTGAAAATTGAAAGAGGTACCTACGAATGAAGGGGCCTAATAGATCCACTGTGCTCAGTTTTGGTGATTGCGAGTATCAATCACAATTGCAAAGTCCAACAAGACAAAACTTGACCTCTTGAAAATTGAAATAGGTACCTACGAATGATGGGGCCTAATAGGTCCACTGTGCTCAGTTTGGGTGATTGCGAGTATCAATAACAATTGCATAGTCCAACAAGACACGACTTGACCTCTTGAAAATTGAAAGAGGTACCTACGAATGAAGGGGCCTAATAGATCCACTGTGCTCTGTTTGGGTGATTGCGAGTATCAATAACAATTGCATAGTCCAACAAGACACGACTTGACATCTTGAAAATTGAAAGAGGTACCTACGAATGAAGGGGCCTAATAGATCCACTGTGCTCAGTCTGGTTGATTGCGAGTATCAATAACAATTGCAAAGTCCAACAAGACAAAACTTGACCTCTTGAAAATTGAAATAGGTACCTACGAATGAAGGGGCCTAATAGGTCCACTGTGCTCAGTTTGGGTGATTGCGAGTATCAATAACAATTGCATAGTCCAACAAGACACGACTTGACATCTTGAAAATTGAAAGAGGTACCTACGAATGAAGGGGCCTAATAGATCCACTGTGCTCAGTTTGGTTGATTGCGAGTATCAATAACAAATGAAAAGTCAAACAAGACAAAACTTGACCTCTTGAAAATTGAAAGAGGTACCTACGAATGAAGGGGCCTAATAGGTCCACTGTGCTCAGTTTGGTTGATTGCGAGTATCAATCACAATTGCAAAGTCCAACAAGACAACACTTGACCTCTTGAAAATTGAAAGAGGTACCTACGAATGAAGGGGCCTAATAGGTCCAGTGTTCTCATTTTGGGTGATTGCGAGTATCAATAACAATTGCAAAGTCCAGCAAGACACGGCTTGACATCTTGAAAATAGAAATAGGTACCTACGAAAGAAGGGGCCTAATAGATCCACTGTGCTCAGTTTGGTTGATTGCGAGTATCAATCACAATTGCAAAGTCCAACAAGACAATACTTGACCTCTTGAAAATTGAAATAGGTACCTACGACTGAAGGGGCCTAATAGTTCCACTGTGCTCAGTTTGGGTGATTGCGAGTATCAATCACAATTTCATAGTCCAACAAGACACTACTTGACCTCTTGAAAATTGAAAGAGGTACCTACGAATGAAGGGGCCTAATAGCTCCACTTTGCTCAGTTTGGTTGATTGCGAGTATCAATAACAATTGCATAGTCCAACAAGACACGACTTGACCTCTTGAAAATAGAAAGAGGTACCTACGAAAGAAGGGGCCTAATAGATCCACTGTGCTCAGTCTGGTTGATTGCGAGTATCAATCACAATTGCAAAGTCCAACAAGACAAAACTTGACCTCTTGAAAATTGAAAGAGGTACCTACGAATGAAGGGGCCTAATAGGTCCACTGTGCTCAGTTTGGGTGATTGCGAGTATCAATCACAATTGCATAGTCCAACAAGACACGACTTGACCTCTTGAAAATTGAAAGAGGTACCTACGAATGAAGGGGCCTAATAGATCCACTGTGCTCAGTTTGGGTGATTGCGAGTATCAATAACAATTGCATAGTCCAACAAGACACGACTTGACCTCTTGAAAATTGAAATAGGTACCTACGAATGAAGGGGCCAAATAGATCCACTGTGCTCAGTTTGGGTGATTGCGAGTATCAATCACAATTTCATAGTCCCAATCCAGCAGGGGACGAATAAAGAAGAACCTACAACCTTCACATCGTGAAAACCAAAAGAGGTAAATAAAAATGGAGGGGCCTAATAGCGCCAGCGTGCTCAGTTTACATGATTATGGGTACTAATTGCGGCTTCAAGAAAACATTATATAACGAATGAAGGGGCATAATAGATCCACTGTGCTCAGTTTGGTTGATTGCGAGTATCAATCACAATTGCATAGTCCAGCAAGACACGACTTGACCTCTTGAAAATTGAAAGAGGTACCTACGAATGAAGGGGCCTAATAGTTCCACTTTGCTCAGTTTGGTTGATTGCGAGTATCAATAACAATTGCAAAGTCCAACAAGACACGACTTGACCTCTTGAAAATTGAAAGAGGTACCTACGAATGAAGGGGCCTAATAGATCCACTGTGCTCAGTTTGGGTGATTGCGAGTATCAATCACAATTGCATAGTCCAGCAAGACGCGACTTGACCCCTTTAAAATTGAAAGAGGTACCTACGAATGAAGGGGCATAATAGGTCCACTGTGCTCAGTTTGGGTGATTGCGAGTATCAATAACAATTGCATAGTCCAACAAGACACGACTAGACCTCTAGAAAATTGAATGAGGTACCTACGAATGAAGGGGCCTAATAGGTCCACTGTGCTCAGTTTGGGTGATTGCGAGTATCAATAACAATTGCATCACCCAAACTGAGCACAGTGGACCTATTAGGCCACTTCATTCGTAGGTACCTATTTCAATTTTCAAGAGGTCAAGTTTTGTCTTGTTGGACTTTGCAATTGTGATTGATACTCGCAATCAACCAAACTGAGCACAGTGGATCTATTAGGCCCTTCATTCGTAGGTACCTCTTCAATTTTCAAGATGTCAAGTCGTGTCTTGTTGGACTATGCAATTGTTATTGATACTCGCAATCACCCAAACTGAGCACAGTGGACCTATTAGGCCCCTTCATTCGTAGGTACCTCTTTCAATTTTCAAGAGGTCAAGTCGTGTCTTGTTGGACTATGCAATTGTTATTGATACTCGCAATCACCCAAACTGAGCACAGTGGATCTATTAGGCCCCTTCATTCGTAGGTACCTCTTTCAATTTTCAAGAGGTCAAGTATTGTCTTGTTGGACTTTGCAATTGTGATTGATACTCGCAATCAACCAAACTGAGAACAGTGGAGCTATTAGGCCCCTTCATTCGTAGGTACCTCTTTCAATTTTCAAGATGTCAAGCCGTGTCTTGCTGGACTATGCAATTGTTATTGATACTCGCAATCACCCAAACAGTGGATCTATTAGGCCCCTTCATTCGTAGGTACCTCTTTCAATTTTCAAGAGGTCAAGTCGTGTCTTGCTGGACTATGCAATTGTTATTGATACTCGCAATCACCCAAACTGAGCACAGTGGATCTATTTGGCCCTCATTCAGTAGGTACCTATTTCAATTTTCAAGAGGTCAAGTCGTGTCTTGTTGGACTATGATTGTTATTGATACTGCAATCACCCAAACTGAGCACAGTGGACCTATTAGGCCCTTCACTCGTAGGTACCTCATTCAATTTTCAAGAGGTCAAGTCGTGTCTTGTTGGACTATGCAATTGTTATGCTGACTACTGCAATCACCCAAATCTGAGCACAGTGGATCTATTAGGCCCTTCATTCGTAGGTACCTCTTTCAATTAATAGATCCACTGTGCTCAGTTTGGTTGATTGCGAGTATCAATCACAATTGCAAAGTCCAACAAGACAAAACTTGACCTCTTGAAAATTGAAATAGGTACCTACGAATGAAGTGGCCTAATAGGTCCACTGTGCTCAGTTTGGGTGATTGCGAGTATCAATAACAATTGCATAGTCCAACAAGACACGACTTGACCTCTTGAAAATTGAAAGAGGTACCTACGAATGAAGGGGCCTAATAGATCCACTGTGCTCAGTTTGGGTGATTGCGAGTATCAATAACAATTGCATAGTCCAGCAAGACACGACTTGACCTCTTGAAAATTGAAAGAGGTACCTACGAATGAAGGGGCCAAATAGATCCACTGTGCTCAGTTTGGGTGATTGCGAGTATCAATCACAATTTCATAGTCCCAATCCAGCAGGGGACGAATAAAGAAGAACCTACAACCTTCACATCGTGAAAACCAAAAGAGGTAAATAAAAATGGAGGGGCCTAATAGCGCCAGCGTGCTCAGTTTACATGATTATGGGTACTAATTGCGGCTTCAAGAAAACATTATATAATTAACAGGCCTTTATGATTATTACAGCCAATGCACCCGTTTTCATATTTTTGAAATGGAAGAAAAAGCATAATAAAAAGAATTTCGTTCTGTAAACTGTTGCCTTTCTTCAGCTAAACAAAAAGTTTTGTCGTAACGCTGCCAGGAATAAAAACTGCATAATAAAGATTACGAAAATGTCGCAGGTACAATTGCCTTTTCTATTTGCGCAACGAAGAATTGACAGTATTATTATATTTATTCTTGAAAATGTATACATTAGTTTTAGTATATATATATAATATATATATATATATATATATATATATATATATATATATATATATATATATATATATATATATATATATGTATATACACTCGTATGCTATATTTATTTTCTTTGAATCACTGAAAAAGATTTCTGAAAGTTATGCCTTCAGTTTTAACTGTAACTGTTATTTGTAAATTTTAATTGATTTCTTTTGATTGAATGTGTTACTTAATGAATATGCTTTAGCGGTTGCTGATGTTTTTTGAGTGCATTTTTTTTTCAAACGATGTTTCATGTGTAGCCCTCTAGAAATTTTC
The DNA here is from genome assembly GCF_049724085.1 of Artemia sp. Qi Xiang Cuo. Lineage (NCBI taxonomy): Eukaryota > Metazoa > Arthropoda > Branchiopoda > Anostraca > Artemiidae > Artemia > Artemia sp. Qi Xiang Cuo. The sequence goes on along the minus strand of NC_142804.1, from coordinate 59,716,099 downwards.
AAAGTTACTTTCTTTCATTTATTATTAAAATGATTTAAGTGGTATAGATTTTCGCCTAAATCTTGTCCTTTGCATGTCTGAAATCTATTCGAATGTTCGAAAATAGAAGGAAGTAAAAACCTGTGTACTAAAATAGTATTTTTTAAATGTTCATTTATTAATCTATATATATAATCAAGTTAACAAGAGATGTTTTGGTGCTTTCACCTGCTATCTTCAAAGAACACAACTTTGTTTAATGAAAAACAAGGCATTTTTTTTCGTTCTTAGTAAAGATTCCTGTGACATGTTTTATTTTTCAATATCCTTGTGTACTCGAATTCTTTTTTTCTGAATTTTTGGTGTTCAAAATTGTGAATTGTTCAAGAGTATGCCTTCTCTGGTTCTAAAGGAGTGTTCTTGGGAAGAGCTTTAGCCGAAAAGATTATCGGAAATCCTGTCTTATTTTACTCTCTCAGGCCGTATTGTAAGTCCTTTGTACAGCATATGTTTTATATATCCTTTAAAATTCTATATATATATATATATATATATATATATATATATATATATATATATATATATATATATATATATATATATATATATATATATATATATATATATAAATATATAAGTATCCCTTTCAATCTTAATCTACATCCCATTGTAATCTAGTCTGCCTTACCAAGCCTGTGAGTGTAATACCAAAAAGAGGACAGACGCACCAAATACCGTGATTTTTACTATTTGCCACTTAATTTCCAGTCATGTCCATGTAACTACTTGATTGGTTGTTTTTGTGATAATGAAAATGGTTCTATTAAAGTGATAATAGCGTAATACTAATTAGAATTATAATTATGAGATTGCAACACTTTGAAAATAAGTTTTAAATGTACCTTTATGGTTGTTATTTTGAATTTTACTCTTTCTCTTTAAAAAAGCATGCTCTTCTAAAAATATCTCAGACAAATACACTTATAGTGCGTTCGAGCATCCCCCGATTACTTATCCATTATCTTACTTATCCAAGATTACAAGATTTACTTACTTATCCAAGATAACATTTACTTATCCAGATTACATTTACCTATCCAAGATTAGCAGATTAGCGTTTACAAGATTACTTTACATTACTAAGATTAGTTTACTATTAGCTACATATATATATATATATATATATATATATATATATATATATATATATATATATATATATATATATATATATATATATATATATATATATATAAAATATATAAAATATATAATATAAATAATATATATAATATAAATTATATATTTAATATAATAATATATAAAATTATATAAAAATAAAATAAATTATATATAAAAATAAATTATATAATACCCAATAAATTATCTTTTATGGATTACACCCAGGGAAATAAATATTAAACGGATAAGTTGAATAAGAGATGCTCGAACGCATTATTAAGTTTCGATTAACGTAAGTCATAGATATATAGATAGATAATTTATTCAGCCACTAGGCCATACACGAGCATTGCAATGATTATATAAAACAACAGACAGTTTACACTTAAATAAATGGTATAACTACTAACAACAAACAAAAACCTTAAACCCATTATTTAGATTTTTTTAGACCCTCTTTTATAAATCCAGTCACTGCTATAATCGTCTCCCGGGATGAAGATTTAAGGGTCCCAGATATTTGATTAACAGTCTTTCAATTTATATTCTTTGATATAAAACATTACAATTTGCTGTTAAATCAAAAGGAAGGGGTTGGGAGGACCTGCTGCTGTTCTCTTCTAAACTAGCGTTGCTGTCCCAGGCCTCCAACCAAAAATTAAGAGGTATTTCTGATATTGTGCTTTGCCGGAGCCTAAAAGCCTAGTTTAACAGGTTTTACCTTTTGTTGTTAATATACTTATTTTCGTCGAGGGCTACCACGAAGGCTATGCTTTAGAATTTTCAGTATTTTGTTATTGCTTGAAATTTAAGTAATGGGTTCTAGCTGCAGTGGTGTATATAGCTCAGGAAATATATGCTTTGTTAAGGAAATGTAAATAAAGATTTTATGCCGTCCATTTCTTTCATTTTTTTCCGACCCTAGGCGTGTGTTTCCTTTCCTATTGTTTAAATATGATAGATTTATTATCTAGAGAAATAAATGATACAGAAAAAGCATTGCAGTTCGTGAGCAGATGAGCAGCCGCCACTTGTCTGACAAAAAGAGTGAAAATCAATGAATTAATATAATTAATAATTGAATTAATTAACTTAATTATTAATTCAGTTTTTATTGAATTAACAGAGTATATCAATAACAGAGTAAATCTCATACACATCTACTTATAACAGAGAGGTAGACAGACACTTCTATTACAGAGAGGACACACTGTCCTTCTTATAGGACATACTTCTATATGACAGAGAGGTAGATATTTATATATAACTGAGAGCTAGGTAGATAGAGAGGTAGAACTCGGTGCTTTATCACAAGAAATGAACCAACAACAAAAATGATGCACATTTCTCACAAGAGAGAGAAAAGTGTATACACCCAGAAGCGAACTTAAATAACTGATTTTGCCAACTTCAAACACCTTGGGAAACCTCTTCTGTGGCATGAAAGAAAAACTGCAAGGAACTCACCAATACACAGGCTGTCTGTAGTCTATCGCAAATTAAACATCTATGTGAAATCTTACATTTTTTTTTTAACGAAGCATCACGGAGAAAGGATTAAAACACTATGAACAGATCACGAGCACGAAACAGTTTGGTGCCCTAGTTTCGTTTTGTCTATAAAAGGGACGGTGATGAATTTACAGAATCGACAGTTATGTTACTGATTCCCTAGGTTAGGTCTTATTCTGGCAAACGAAGCTTTTACCCAGCTTGAAAAGTTTCTCAACCAAGGAAACTCTAAGATAACTTACCGCTTGTCGGCCACCTTCTCCACCAGGCGGAGTTTATTTCTCTAGGTGCTAAAGGCACCATGTTTCTTCTGCCCATTACCTTTTCTTCGAAGAAAACGATAACATTTTTATGACCATAGGGAGGATTAGGCTGGAAGTTGCTTTACAGAATTTGCTATGTATAACCCGAGTCGTTCCTAGGTGGGGGGGGGAATCCACTCGGTTTTCTGCCCCAGGCGCCGCAGCAAGGGGGCTGGGGAATTGTTCACTGCTCAAATTTTTTCACTTTGATTCTGCTTTTTTTTTCTTATATTTGAGTCGGAAGGGGGTGCTGTAATTGATATATATATATATATATATATATATATATATATATATATATATATATATATATATATATATATATATATATATATATATATATATATATATATATATATATATATATATATATATATATATATATATATATATATATATATATATATATATATATATATATATATATATATATATATATATATATATAAATTTATATGTATCAAATATATATTAATTTTTTTTTACGTATATAAAATCTAGTACAACAAACCTGTTTTTTCCTTTGTTGAAAAATTAATTCTTTTTATTTCTACAGAGGACTTACAGAACACTTAAATCACTCAAACTCCTAGGCACGGTTGTTCTTTTTGTTTCCGCGGTGGTTTCCTTCCTTCTTTCTGCCTTTGTTTTGATCGACTGGAGTACGTTCACCGCTTTCATTGCTTCCGCTTTCATTGCTTCCATTTCCCGGATTATTTCCATTTCCTGGATTATTTCCATTTCCCGGATTATTTCCATTTCCTGGATTATTTCCATTTCCCGGAATGCCACTGCTGCTATCGCTCTCATTTTCGTCATCACCATTACTGCTGCTTCCATTTCCGTCATCGTCATCGGAATCTAGTTCACCACCATCAGTGCTACCACCATTGCCATTGACAGGTGGAAATTCTGCACTATAGTCTGCAACATCAACATCATCATCACCACCATCCTCAGGATCTTCACAACGTTGTGAGCAATATTTCTCTCTGTCACAGCAATAACTTATATGACATTTCTTGGCGCACTTCGACAGTCCTCCATCACATTTGCAGCTCTTTGGGACCAGATGGATACAATGTGACTCAACTTCCATACCATTGTTGAACATGTTGTCTGCAGAATTTTCTTGTCGACTGTTTAAAGCACGACCAGCAAAATCATTATAGTTCGGGTTCATAAGAAACTTCGATAGGCCATCAAATAGTACCATTGTTGGGTCTTTTGCTGCTGTAAATGTAGTCAGGCAGAACAGGTAAGAAAATATCTGAAAAATATGAAATATAAGTGAAAATGTAATTTCCTTGCCATTAGCCTTAGGTCTACAATACTACTTTTCTTTTCATTATCTAGCTTGAAACAGCCTTTGCATAGCGGACTCAGCCAAAATGCGGAACTATTCATGTCAAATCGGCTTATTCCATCATATAAACCATAAACGGCTAAGTTAGAAATATGGACTTCGGTAGAAACCCGTTTACTTTTTTAAATGGATACGTTTTCACCGAATCAAATGAAATATCTAAACGCAGCCGTTGAACGGTCATGACGTATTAAGTCGCAGTAAGAAACGCATGAGTTCTAACAAAACCAGTAATAAGACTGCCGTTTTTGGCCTAAAACGCAGTTGTGTGAGCACACGGTAAAGTTATTTGGGGAAGCCGTTTGCAATTTTTCAGCAAATCTCCCTTAAACCCACTGACGCAGATTTCGGACAAGATAATAGTTTCTTGTTCTTTTCACAAGAAGTTCATCTATTTTAAGCATCGCGAGATTGGTAATTGCCCTATAAGGGGCAATGACCGGTTATCCCTTTTCCCAGAAAGAACAAAAATACGCAAGATTCTCACAATTAGTTAATACTTTAAACAATATAACACTGTTTTGTATGTTTTTTCTTTGTCCTTTCCCCCCCAATCCCGGAAAAACGTCGGAATAAATAATTTCCTGGGCCAGTTAGCCTTGCAATTATAATTAAATGGAAAAATATATTGATAATGGGTAAAATTTTCAATCGGGCAAGTGAGTAAAATAAACTAAAAAAAAAACAGAATGTTTTGGCTTCACATTGGGAAACTTTTATTAAGGGATAAAAAGATGAAAATATTTAACTAATATACTAAAATATACAAGAAAATAACAAAAAACATGAAAAAAAAGCATGCAGAAACTAACATCTGAAATACCTTTATAGTTTTTAGTCAATAGTTCTGTGGAACTCATTATTACAACACACTACACATTTCAGCTGTCCTCATTCAAAACCTTGTATCTACATAAAAATGCAATTTCAAGACAGGTATGGACTCCCTAATCTCAACACGGCAAGTCCAATGAATTAGTCACAGTTTTTCTATCTACTATTTCTAAGATATGACCTTATACCTAAAAGAGTGAACAGGTTTTACCGGTTTTCAACAGCTTCAACCTAGTACGGATATACTAGCACTACAAAACCAGTATCAACATCCAGCAGAAAACAGAGTGGCAGAGACAAGAAGAAAGCAGGCTGGAAAATCTATAAACGAAATTCAGTATCTTCATCTTTTTGCTCTGTTCCAAAAAAAAAAAAAATCACTATTTTGCGACTTCCTCAAAACATGAAAAACTACAGATGCTAGGTTAGGCGGATGACAGCCAAATTCTAATTAAACAGGGGCACCAGTTTGCGGGGAGAGGGAGTAATCCCCCCAGGGAACTTTACAAGGTAAGTTCAAAATTTTTACGTAATGACTTTCTGAATCTAAAATTTCTTCTTCAATATTAGCAATATAAGAGACTATGGTTTGTTTTCTAATTATTTTCTAATTATCTAATCTTTTTCTTTCTTGTTTATACTAATATCATAAAAGATATTTTATTTTTTGTTTTCTATAAATTATTGAAAGCTTTGTAAAAGTTCAACGTAATTACCAATTGCTTTTGTTTTACCCTATATTTTGATGCAGAATATCAAATAAATGCGACAGCTGAACAGGATATTTCTAGCTTTTTGTTTACATTTTAGGGAGGAATTCACTGCTGTTTTGTGTTGTTGGAGTTCATCTTCAAAATTTTCGTATTCTGCCAATCACCATAAGAACAAGGTGGTTTCCACCAATAACAAAACAGCTGTTTTGAACCATTTCATCCATTTACTTGTCTATAATCTTAAATTTTGATGCTTTAATTTATTTTTTTCTAAAGTAGGTTAAACTTCATTGTGATCTTTCGTGTCGAATATGTGTTTAGAATTGCACAAAGTAAAACATGGTGCAGTACTCCAGGGATTTAATTACTTTACTTTCAACAGGAAACAGACACTGCTCCACCTCTCCCGGCATCCATTATTTATCCAACAGAAGTATTCCATCAGGCACAGTTATGTGCAACGGCTTCGACATCGTACAGCCAATCATTGTCCTAGAGCCGACCGAAGAGGCAGAAGCCTCCAAGCGGCTCTATGTCGTTTTTCTTTATCACTGACCACCAATCTTTTCTCTGGCCTCCAGGTAGACCTTTCGAATTTTCAAGCGGCCGTGCTTTAATACCGGATTTCGAGATGCATCGGTAGTCTTCATGGCCCAGCGCCACGAGCTGTCGTGTCTTTACTATTTCCGAGACTGGGTACTGTTGTTTACAGCGCTCAAGGATCTCCTTATTCGATACTCGTTCATGGTGCTGGACGCGAGAATAGGACGAAGACAGTCGTGATCAAAGACATCCACTTTACTACTATTTTCAGCTCTTACAGCCCATATTTCGCACCCATATAGGAGATTACTTCTGCCGATCGCCTCGTAGATACTAATTTTCGCAATAAGGCTTATTGCTTCGATACTTCCACAGTGATTTATTGAGCTGAGAAAAAACTGGCAGAGGCTAGGCGAATACGCCCTTCAATTCCTTGATCAGATCCCCCCTCCGAATCCACAAGGGTTCCGAGGTAGACAAATCTTATATTTGGCTTAATCATGGATGTTTCTTGGGGTTTTATTTTATCAGTAAGTCCCCAGCTCATTGGCCCCCTTTACGTGTTTGCCTAACACTCAATATTGGTGCCATTTCCTCCTCTCCACCGCGATGAAGCCACACAGTAGGATTTCCCACCGGAAGACTAGAGACGGAATTTCTACCCAGCCTAACTTCCGAGGACAGGAAGTTGCCAAATGGAGTTCCTCGCTCAATTTTTGGTGAATTCTGAATAAAAAAAAACTGTACAAGAAAAAGGAAATGCACTATATAGTGCCTGCAATGCATCCTTTTCTCGGCCACTTTGTATAGAAAGGGCGGTCATAAAAAATTCGGAGGGGGTTCATTTGATTGGAAATTAAAATTTCTAGCTCCGTTTTTAGGAGAAGAAAGTGATCAGAGAGCAAACAAACCCCCACCCGTGCTCATTTTTTTAAAACAGTTTTGCTGCCCACTCCCGAGACATCCTAACAAAAATTGTAGACAACTATTTTTTTTAAAACCATTGTAAAGTATAAAAAAATATCCCTTCACTGAAGGCCTGACCCCTCAAATTCTTATGTACATAACCTAGTTTTTATACTTTCTGTGTTAGATCAGTTCAAAACTTGTAAGTCCCCAGGCCAGGGTGATCTAATTTTAAAAGGTGTCAGGCCAAATGGGCGGGAAAACGCAGATCTGGAAAGCCACAGATACGTTTTCCCCGGTCAACTTTGAAATACATTTCGACAGGGACAAGAAAACTTTATTGAAGACGAAGAGTTTAGAAAAAAGAAGGTTGTGTCGATTCGTGATATCAAAACATATGTGTAATATTTTTTGTGTCCCTCCTATAGTCCTCCCGTAGTAACGAGTGGATTGATCTCTCCTTGACAATACAGGGCTCCGGGTTTATTCCCAGCTGCCGCAAGGTTGGGGGACATGCTTGCAAGCTGTCTCTGTATAAGATATACTGCAATTGACGTCGGTAATATTCGCCGCAATATACACCACCAATGGCTCTAAAGTATCCTTATCATTCATCATCCACACTCTATCTTTCTACGTAGTATATCGTGTGCATGTTCAAATGTACCTTGTTCTTAAAATATGCTTTAAGTAATAACTAAATCGACGTCGAAATAAATAAATTATCCAAGTATTTAGAAATAACTATGTTCACGTCACTGCAATTTGAATTATCTAACAAATACAAAACTGAACTCCAAATGTCTTAACAATTAAAAAATGAAATATAAAAAAAATGGTAACAAGCCTTGAGACATGGTCTTACTTAAAGGAAGTATGCATAATTTAAAAAAAAACAGGTTTTCAGGCAAAAATCTTCGGTTTTGGATATCGATAATATGCAGATGCTAAAAGGGAAAGGGCCCAAAATTTAGCAAATTGCCCATTGTTCAAAGATATGTTTTATATTAGAAACAATAGAGGGCATGCTTATGCAGAAAAATTTCGAAACTAGAGTACGGTAGCCAAATTTAGTGACAAGCAATAAGAAACTGACATTTTTTCGACAAATATACCGCTTATAAAGAAAAAAAAAGTTTCAAAATGAAGCAAAACGTACAAAGATACAGAAACCCTTTCAACAGGAATACCTTATGAAGATCAATTAAAAAAAAAACTTTAAAAAATGATTTTTTCAAAGAAAAGTAAAGAGCTACATTACACAAAAGACGAGCAGAAATACAATAAATAATAACTCAATTTTAAAATGTATACAAATCGTTATCAATGAATAAATGAGGTCCAAAACGAACAGAAATTACAATGAATAATCAAGTCAGACATAAAACGAACAGAAATTATCACAGACGGGAGTAAGGCTAACACCCCCTAAGCCTTCAAATGGCCATATCGTCTGTTGAGCCTTACTGAAAATAATTTTTATTTCGAGCAGTGTGGTTTTTATTTGTCAAAATATTAATAAAAAAAGAAGAAAATCGCCATACTAACCAAGATTACTGATAAGATCTGATGAAAGTAGTGTTTAATATGTAATGATATTCATTCCCCTAAGTCTCAGCAATTTTGGTTTTATTAACGTTATAAAAGTTTAACATTTATGTTATTTTCAGCAAAGCACAAATAACACTCTGAATTTCAGAAGAGTTGGGGGGTACGTAAGCCCAACTTTTGTGTTTTTTTTCTTTTTGTTTTTTTTTGTTCCTGTTAATCCTACTCCTGTTTTAAACAATTTCTGTTCGTTTTAGGTTTGAATTGATTATTCATTGATGTTGATTTCTATTCAAAGTTTAAACTATTATTTGACTTTACTTCTGCTCGTCTTAAGATTAAGATTTTTTAAAATCAAATATTAATTTCTGTTAATTTTCATTGATATTATTTCATTGGTTAATAAAAGAAATGTTTGCTAAGTTTTTGTCTGTTTTTCTGCTTAAAGTTATAATTTTTGCACAATTTCGCAGCAAACTTTAATAATGGCTTTACTACAGAATTTTTTATGGATAGGGAGAGCGAATATGATTCAAGTAAATGTATTAACAATCTGCATAATTTTTACCTTCTATAGGGCTGAAACTCTATAGAAGGTAAAAATTACCTTCTATAGTAGAAGGTAATTTTTACCTTCAGTAGAAGGTAATTTTTACCTTCAGTAGAAGGTAATTTTACCCCCATCCTCTTACAACCTTAAATATAGATCGACCATTTTATTAAAAGATACTAACTGTATTACATTTTGTTTTAACTGGTTGTTTATATTAATAAATGGAATTCGGGCTCATTTATTAAAACACATGTTTTTTTTTGTTTAATAACAAAAATAGGCCGTCAAGAATCAATGCAACAAGATTCGTTTGGAGTTAAGGTTCACGTGGTCCTAAATTTTTTATTGAGGTGTCTTCATGGCCTGAAAATTTAAGCAAATCAGCATAAAAAAAAGGAAATTTCCGACTACGAATCAATGCAGCCATGTTTCGTCAAAAGTTTAGCGTCCTTGATGAGCTTCGTTCTCCTTCCCCCGAGCTCCGTCACATGAGTCAAAATATAAAATCTACGTAATTCCCCGGTCCAAAGTACCCACGAAATTTCAGCTGAGTACCGTAAGCCGTTAATTTGGACCCTTAAGCGTATCTGAGGTATTAGAGATATGCTCTTATGATAACGAACATGCATGTAGTGTCTTTTAATTTAGGTCGAAATCCCTCTCAACAATCCCTGAAGGTTTCATCTTCAGGATGAAACCTTCAGTTTCCGAAATATTGCAGATAGCCCTATTAACAAACTGAATGCATACAGCGTCTTTTGTTTTTGTTCATCATACGCTAAAAGTTTCACTAAAAATGATGTGGACGGCTTGGGATGAATGGTACCCCTTTGACCTTAAAGGGTTGTCAAATCGAGGAAGTTGAATCGTTCAAATACCTTGGCTTTATGGTAAATGCCATTTGGGAATCCTCAGAGGAGATTCGGAGTGGCATATCCTCAGCATGGAACGTCCTTCTGAAGCTAAAGAACTCCCTTTCGAAGCGCAACGAAATCTCACTATGCACAAATTGCTGAGTCTATGCCTTCAATGCCTTCCACAACCAGCATGGAAGAAGAAAGCACGAGGACAGAAGGAAACATGGCTCGCCACAGACAAATCTGACCTTGAACGTATTGGAGGCTCCCGAAAATTTGGACGACGTTGAGATCGTCACTGGCTTGAGATTATGGAGTTTGTTATCCTCGAGCAAAAATCTCTGGAAAGAGGCATATCGTCGTCTGCTGGGCACCAAGACAAGCCTGGATGCAGCTTGAACGTTCAACAAGTAAAAGTAAGCGAGCAAGTAGCCGCTTTTGAGATAGAACAGATATGCCGTGTTGACAAGCTAGATGTACACAGTGTCTTTTGATTCGGTTCAGTATTCCCTAAAATTTTCAACTTAAGTAGCATGTGTCGTTTCAGGGTCTCCTGGAGCCTCACTAAGTTGTGTAGCCACTTAAGACCTATTTTCATGATTAAAGTGGAAACGTCAAGTCTATCTCCGCATATTTTCATAGACCACTGGTTGCTGATTCTTTGCGACATCCGTATAGTGTTGATGGCCCGTAGGCATTTTTGGTCAAGCCGACGCTCTTGTTCCAGACTAAGGGGCCAAGTTTTACAACCATATAACAAAATTAAACGCACGTGTGTTCGGTAGATCCTGAGTTCTGTCACGAGGTTGATTTCCCTTCTAGTCCACGGTAGTTACCGAAGCTGGACAAACACGTATCGAGATTTGCTAATCCTACCTTGAATCTCACTAGAAGCTCAACCCTTAGCATCTATCAATTACCCCAGATAATTGAACTCTTCCATCTTTTCAACGGGTTGTCTATTGAGATATATAGAAGCATTCTCTTCAGCAAAAAGATACTTTGTCTTGAGGGTAGCGATCGCGAGTTCTGTCTCAGTGGCAGGGTTCACCACTCATTGTATTATACTTTGTTCGCTACAATTTCATCATGCCCCAGGCGAAGTCTGCGAGAAGAGTAAAAACGTCAGCATACTCCGGGTCATCAATAGTTTCATGTGCTGAGTCTTGGGCTTGTCTTTCAGTATGTTTTTCATAATCCAATCAATAATCTAGCTGAGAAGAATTGGCGATGTCGAACATTCCCGGTGGACACCATTTGCTATTCCTAATAGTTTCGTTAGCTCACCTTATATTCGTACATTATTTCGGGTATTCTAAGTTTGCGCTTAGCAGGTCGACTATCGTCGTTAAAACACTGTCTTTGAGCATTATTTGCCACAGTAAAGATCGTAAAATCGAGTCGAATACGTTAATAAAACCGAGGAAGACTGCGAAGATGTCTAATCCGTGATTTAAACGTTAGTGAAGGAGAAGGCACATTGTTAAGATATGGTCTACACTTCCCATTCCATAGCAGAAAATGGCCTGGTTCTTCCATCTCTACTGCTTTCACTCTAATCTAAAGCGGTTTACTATAATTATTACAAAAGAACTTCCCAGCTATGTTAATTATTGAGACTCCCTGCCAATTTTTACGATCTCCTTCATTTCTCTTCAGGACAGAGATTATAGTAGCGATACGCCAGTACTGGGGAACATATTCAGCGCCCCATACTTTGCTAAGTAGGTTCGTTAAGGTTTCAACCAGTGCCAGGCTTGCTTTATATATTTCTGCCAGTAAGACGTCCTTACCTGGGACTTCATTATTTTTGAGAGACATCATGGCGTTTCTGACTACCTCTATCGAAGATGGATAAATCGCATGCATACTGTTCCACAGGTGATGGAGCTGCAGGTTTCGCATTTTGACTGGACTGGAAAGAGAAAATGTGAGGTATATCCCTATTTAACGTATTCTTGAAATACTCTTTCCATCGGCTCATTTTTCGAATTGTCCTGTGATGATTGACCCATCTGAGCTTTTCGCATTCCTATGGGAGTATTCTTTTTATTTTCCAGGTTCAGCTCCCAGAGAATTCTACACCGTTTACGGGTCTTATTTATAGCAGCATCCTTTTTTAAATCCATGGCCAGCTTTGACCAGTAGGCATTTTACCTCTACTCTAACATCCTTCGGGCAGTAGTTGATCTGGTTTGGTCACCTATCAATTGTATTCTGCAACTGCTCGTAAAAAATACATTTCTGCAGGCCAGGTGATTCGCGGATGGTGCGGAATCAACTATGACTATTATACTGAAGGGATGCCTAAGCATCCCGACCCGTGCAGGGAGGTTTGAATCTCAGCTCCCATTTGAACACAGCTTACTCAGATTTTTCCTGTATGAGAAAACCTACCCCATGTGGGCCGCCCCGTCACGTAATACGGAATTGTAGAGATGGCATTCCTTGCCAATAATTAGCCGTGAATGAGCTTTTTGACACAATTATTGATACCTGTTTTCGTTAGGCCTAAAACATCTAATGAAATTACAACAATGATATTCGGCGGCGGTGAGAGCCTGCGTTAAGTCACACTTCACGGTTTCAGGTCGTTATCCTCAGGCATTCTTTAAACAGCTTCACTGACAGGATTGACGCAGGACTGGCTTGCTGAGTTTTCACCAAGGTCGTCGACTTCCTTGGCACCTCGCCTACCGTAGCTGAATTTTTTAATGTCTTCTGATCCAATACTTTTTTTTATGATTCATGGGAATTCGGTAAAATCGATGGTTTCCCAGACCTTCGTTCACACCAGTACCTTATCACCCTTTCAATTGAAAGAAGGCTAAGAAGTTTTCGGGGAGATCCGCACTTCCACCACTTTGAAATACACTTTAGGGACATCCCTGTTGGAGGACAGAGAGGGGAGGACGCTTGTGCCAAAGAACATGGCCCAAACCCGCCCCATTAGTCAGGAATACGACCGGTCGCAAAATCTACTTATCTCCTTTAGGGTTAGTTCAGCATGTTCTGAAAGTTTCAATTGAATATTTTTAGCCTCGTACAAGCATTGCTTTGAGTCGAAATATTCATGTTAATTGTTTCGTTTGTTCATTTATTTAAAAATAAAAGGCTGATTGACTGATTGATTGACAACCTACATGCACGTAGTTTCTTTTGATTTAGTTGAACATCCCCCTCAACATGCCTTGAAAGTTTCACCTTAAAAACCCTAGCCTTTTCGAACACCCAGGATCAAACTTGCCCACCCTTCCCAATAATAAACTTATAAGCAAAAAAACGGGCAACTTGCACAACTTAGAGCCCCTGCTCCAGGGACTACAGGGATCGTATCATCCCTGAAGCCATAGTTATTTGAGCTTTTGCCACTATGAACAAACTGGCAATCTCAAAAGTTTGGTCAGATGTATTTGGGGAGCTAAGGGGAGGGGACAGTCAAGGGCATGGGAAGAGGACTGATTGCTCTCTATACATTTCGGAAGGGTATTAGAAATCTCATTGTCCATTCGAGTAAGCCCCTCCAAAGTTTCTACGGCCAACCCATACAAAGTGGCTAGGTGAAAAAAACGAAAAAATCAATTCATTGAAGCCACATCTTTACTTAGGCAGCACTGCTGCCTATGAAAAACTTAACAAATCTACCGATTCACTTAAATGCTTCGCCCTATAGACCTCCATGGGACTTTACTCCCGTTTAGGTAGCAACGTAACAAAAATACACTATCTGCTCCCACGACATTATCTCTCTCCAGGGTGAGGGCAAAACTTTAATAGTGTTGAGGGTAGGGAAAACGGGGAATCCAAACTTTGTATTCAGGAGAAGAGTATGGCAATTTTTATCTCAGGTCCGCCTAAAAATCTTTACATCATTATCCTTAGAGGAACTTAGAATCTATTCAAAAGGAAGTGGAGAGGAAATTGAAATAATGTTCTCAAGTTATCAAAATACGTTCCATGTGTTCCAAAGTCGCGTTCTAGTCGTATGCGCGTAATCCTCAATCATCACAATCCCAATTCAATTCACCCCCATGCAACTCAGCCCCCGTTTGACTCATCTCCCAGCAACTCAAGCAGCCCATTCAATTAAAACCCCGTTTAGCTTTAACCAGACAAAAATTACTATGAACTAAAAAATAAAAAATAAAGCACCTTAGTTAATCACATCATAGGCAGCGCCATAGCGCTGCCTAAGTAAAGAACGATGTGGGTACAATGTATTCTTTTTTCTTCTCCATACCCGGGCACTTCGTATCGAAGGAGTTGTCGAAGAAACTTCGAAAACGGCTCATTCGACTGGAAATTGGAGGGGCTAGTGTCGTTTTTAATATTCGAAAGTGATTGGAGGGCAACTAGCCCCCCCCCCCACGCCCATCCTTCCCACAAACACAGCCAATCAAAACGTTGAGATAGCCATTTTGTTCAGCGTAGTTGATTTCCAGATAGAAAATGTCTTTTTGAGGAGGACACTCCCCCACAACCCTCGGGGCAAGGGTTTGTCGTAGAAACTTCAAAAAAGGCTCATTCGATTGGAAATTCAAAGGGCTAGTGCCCTTTTCAATAGTCAAAAGTGATTGGAGGGCAACTAGTCCCCCCACGCCTATCATTCCCCCAAACACAACCACTCAAAATTTTGAGATAGCCATTTCGCTCAGCGTAGTTGATTTCTAGATAGAAAATATGTTTTTGAGGAGGACACTCCCCACAAACCTCGGGGCAAGGGTTTTAAGTTATGCCATGGGGTCATGTAACAACGATGTTGCACAATGTATCATTTATTATTTGTTTCCTTTAGATCAAGGTACTTCGTATCAAAGAAGTTGTAGTAGAAAGTTCGAAAAGGGCTCATTCAATTGGAAATTGGAGTGGCTTGTGCCCTTTTTAAAAGTCGAAAGTGATTGGAAGGCAAAAATCAAAATTTTGAGATAGCCAGTTTATTCAGCGTAGTTCATTTCCAGATATAAATTATGTTTTTGAAGAGGACACTCCCCCACAGCCTTCAGGGCAAGGGTTGTAAGTTATGCCCCGGGGACATATAAGGTTTTTATAGAAAGCGTTATTGTAGAAACTACAAAAAGGCTCAGTCGATTGGAAATTGAAAGGGCTAGTGCCCTTTTTAATACTTGAAAGTGATTGGAGGGCAACTAGCCCCCCCACCACGCCCATCATTTCCCCAAACACATCCACATCCAAATTTTGAGATTGTCATTTTGTTCAGCGTAGTTGATTTCCAGATATGAATTATTTTTTTGAGAAGGACACTCCCCCACAGTTTTTAGGGCAAGGGTTATAAGTTATGCCCTGGGAGCATATAAGGTTTTTATTGAAATCTTTGTCGTAGAAACTTGAAAAAGGTTTGCCCTAAACACATCCAATCAAAATTCTGAGATAGCCATTTTATTCAACGTAGTTAAAATTTCTGAAAATGAGGCCTTTAAGAATGACAACCCAACCTACCCCCCCCCGTCACAACCCTCAGGACAAGGGTTGTAACTTATGCCCTGGGAACATGTAATGTTTTTATGGAAAGCGATGTTCTAAAAACATCAAAAAGGGCTCATTCAATTGAAAATTGAAAGGGCCTGTGCCCTTTTAATAGTCGAAAGTGATTGAAGTGCAACTAACCCCCCTCTCACGCCCACCATTTCCCCAAACACATCCAATCAAAATTTTTGCGATACCCAGTTTGTTCAACGTAGTAGAAACTTCTTGAAATTAGTTCTTTTGTGGTGATAACCCAACAGCGCCCTCAGTACAAAGGGTTGTAAGTTATGCCCTCGGGACATATAAGGTTTATATAGAAAGTTGTTGTAGAAATTTCAAAAGGGGCTCATTTGATTGGAAAATGAAGTTGCCCTTTTTAATAGTCGAAAGTGAGTGGAGAGTAATTCACCCCCTTTCACACCCACCATTTCCCCAGACACATTCAATCAAAGTTTAGAGATCGCCATTTTGTTCAACGTAGTTGAAAGTTCTGGAAATTATGTATTTTAGGATGACAAACCCCCCAGAGTCCACAGGGCAACGATTGTAAGTTATGCCCTGGGGGCATATAAGGTTTTTAATGAAAGAGTTGTCGTAAAAACTTCAAAAGGGGTTCATTCAATTGGAAATTGAGAGGGCTAGTGCTCTTTTTAATAGTTGAAAGTGATTGGAGGGTAAATAATTTCCCTCTCAAGCCCACCATTCCCCTAAAACAGAAAATTCTGGAAATTAGGTCTTTGAGGATGACATCCCCCACAGCCCTCAGGGCGAGGGTTGTAAGTTATCCCCTGGGGGCATCTAAGGTTTTTATTGAAAGCGTTGTCGTAGAAACTTCAAAAGGGCTCATTTGATTGGAAATTGAAAGGGCTAGTGCCTTTTTTAATAGTTGAAAGTAATTGGAGAAAGACTAACGCCCCTCTCATGCCCACCATTTCCCAAAACACCTCCAATCACAATTTTGAGATAGCCATTTTGTTTAACGTAGTTGAAAGTTCTGGAAATAATTTCTTAGAGGATGACAACGACCCTCACAGCCCTTAGGGTAAGGGTTGTAATTTATGCCCTGGGGCATATAAAGTGTTTATAGGAAGAGTTGTCGTAGAAACTCAAAAAGGGCTCATTCGAGAGGCCTAGTGCCCTTTTTAATAGTCGAAAGTGATTGGAAGGCTTGACATTTTTATAATGAAGATCGATGTGGGTACAATGTATCATTTTTGTTGTTGTTGCTGTTGTTTAGACCAAGGCACTTTGTATCGATGGAGTTGTTGTAGAAACTTCGAAAAGTGCTCATTCGATTGAGAATAGAAAGGGCTGATGCCATATTTTATAGTCTAAAGTGATTGGAGGAAAACTAAACACCCTCCCACGCCCACACTCCCATTTGATTTTATGTTTAAAAACTAAATGTTGCCATAAGATTAAATCAAATTGCACTGTGTTAATGCTAATTCCCAATAAGGTATCTCAGCAGTATCCCAGGAACGACTGAGGGTATTATGTTCAGACTTTTGGGGCTGCTTCTGCTCTTAATATTTAACCAAATCAAAATAGCGTAAGTGTATCCAAGCTATCAAAGAAAGTAAACAGATTTTTTGCGAATGGTATCAAGTTTTCCATTTCAGGTCGACTAGAGGAGGTATGAAACTAAATTAAAAACTACTATTTGTGTCCAGATTTTTAAGAGGGTGTATGTTGTCAAATTTTGCTGAAAATTTTTCTCCAGCATACAAATAGCAGGCCAAACTATAAATTCTTAAAAAAAAGAAAAGATTTAAAGTATTATTTTCTTTTTCTCTGAAAAGACTATGTCAATATAAAACAAACAGAAATTAATTAAAAAACTTTTTCCACAAAATAAGTTTTTCAAAGAAAAGTAAAGAAGTTCGTTAAACAAAAAATGAGCAAAAATAAAATAATCTACCAAGCGTGAAACTACCACAAATCAGCATTAATAAATAAATGAAACCCAAAACGAACAGAAATTACAATAAATAACCAAGTCAAACTCAAAACGAGCAGAAATTAACATAAGTAGGGCTCAAAACCCCTATGCCTTCCGAAGGCCAGAACATAATTTGCACTTTTGTACCGTGAGTAAAATGCGATGTATTTAAAATACCAAAATAAAATTCCTTCCTTCTAAAGATAATTCCGACATCCCCTAATTAAGCTTAATTCCCGTTTCCAAGATTCTAAATTCTTCATCAACAAAAAGAAAAACTGCATTTTAGTTTCAGCCAAACCTTGGTGCTAATCATGGGAGACGGTTTTGAATTTCTCCGAGAAGAGTGGTAATAAAAAACTACAAAATAAAATGTTTTCGCAGGAAGTCTTAAGTGATAAGGGTGTGTGAACGTCTAAATCATCAAAAATATTTAAGACAGATTATTGGACGAAGGGTTCGCATCCTTGGGCCAATTGTGAGCCAGTTCTTACAGCGCAGGGCTAAAGAGCTACGTTTGATAGTGGGGTAAAAGTGCTTTTTGAAAGGATTCGTAAAGGAGAATCAGGACCATTCAGATAGAATTATGTTTGCCATTCAAGCTTGGCAAATCTTTCATTGTTGTATCTGTAGTCACCGTTATTGTCATTTGAGTGACCCACTGCTGTTCACCTAAATATGTAAGTTTCAATAAATCTATTGCTTTTTTACCTGTGTTTATTTCATTTTATATGTCTGGATCTAGCCTAATAGCAGGTAATTAGTTCGCAAATCTCCAAGTACGTTCAAAGGGAATCTGATCTCCAGATAGCTCGGGGAAAAAAGTTCACATTTATATGGCTACACATTATGTGTTCTCTCATTAATTGAAGGCAGCACAGGCCATGTTGGAACGATCTTTAGCGCTATACACGGCACTACCGGAGACCTTATAAGGTGTAAGTTTACAGGTTCAGGGTGCGATATTAGATTTAACGCGGTCAATATTTATGACTACAATTAAGCCCAGTCCTTTCCCTTTATAGCCAAAATTTCTTTATAGACACACAAAAAAAATTTCATCGCTACACTTTACTGAAAAAAATATAATTTTTTTTACTTTTATAACTTTAATAAATCAAATAATATACACATTTTGATTACTAAATATCAGTGTATGAATATTAAACTGACAATGCACATTCATTTGTATTTTTTTCAGTAAAGTGCAAAATATGTTCTGGCCTTGGGAAGGCATAGGGGTTATGAGCCGAACTTATGTTAATTTCTGCTCGTTTTGAGTTTCATTTATTTATTGATGCTGATTTGTGGTAGCTACACGCTTGGTAGATTATTTGATTTGATTTTTGCTCGTTTTTTGTTTAATAGAGTTCTTTACTTTTCTTTGAAAAAATTATTTTGTGGAAAGATTTTTTAATTAATTAAAAATAAAGACAGCATAAGCCGCTATGGATGAATCCTAAAACAAAAATAACCCCAGATAAGAGTATGGATACCCCCCCCCCCCAAAAAAAGGAGAATATTCTAAACTCCAGAGTTTCATTTGCCCTTTACTGCAGAGAAAAGATTTTTTTATAGTGTTTCTTGTATCATTACAGCATTTGAGAAAAAAAAATTACTGAGACTTCCAGAATTAATGATATTGAGTTTTGAACACTCAATTAGTTCAGTACATTAGTTCATTAGTACATTAGTTCAGTAAATTTTTTCCCATACTTTCTTCCTTTTAAACATATTCCTTTTAAATATACATAAAAACCAACTGTTAAATCACTTAATAGGTTCATGGATCCAAAATATTGCTTTAACACACTATTAAATAAAAAAAAACTAGTTTTTTTTTTTAACTGAAAGTATGGAGCGATATTGAAACTTAAAACGAAGAGAAACTATTTTATATATGAAAGGGGCTGTCCCCTCCTCAACGCCTCGCTCTTTACGCTAAAATTTGACTCTTTCTCACAACTCTACTTTTGAAAGCAATAAAAAACTTTAGCATAAAGAACGGGGGTGTTGAGGACGGGACAGCTCCTTTCATATACGGAAAAATTTCTGTTCGTTGTAAGTTTTAATGTCGCTTCTTGTCATTAATTCAAAACTTTCTACTTTTTAAAGCAATAAAACTTTTCTTACTTTCAATTAAAAATATTAGTTCAGTCAATTTTCCCCCATACTTTCTTGCTTTTAAACACATTACTTTTGAATATACATAAAAACCAACTATTAAATCACTTTATAGGTTCATTGATTAAGAATATTACTTTAACACACTACTAAATAAAAAAAAACTAGTTTTTCTTAAACTGAAAGTAAGGAGCGATATTAAATTCGTTAAGTAAGTTAATTCGTAAGTAACGTTAGAACAAAATTTCGAGAAAGCCATTTAGCCAAAAAAGTAAAATTAATATGCAAATTTTGTTTTAATTATTCATGCACGGTGAGCCAAAATCAAAGCTGTATTAATTAAAAAATGTTAAGAAATTAAATAGAAAAAAAATTTTTTTTTTAACTGAAAATAAGGAGCGACATTAAAACTTAAAACGAACAGAAACTATTCCGTATATGAAAGGGGCCGTCCCCTCCTCAACGCCTCGCTCTTTACGCTAAAATTTGACTCTTTTTCACAACTCTACTTTTTAAAGCAATACAAAAATTAAACGTAAAGAGCGGGGCGTTGAGGAGGGGACAGCCCCTTTCATATACAGAATAATTTCTGTTCGTTTTAAGTTTTAATGTCACTTCTTACTTTCAGTTAAAAAAGAACTTTTTTTAAATTTAATTTCTGAACGTTTTTTAATTAATGCAGGTTCTGATTTTGGCTCACCGTATATGAATAACTAAAATGAAATGTGCATATTAATTTAGCTTTTTTTTGGCTAAATGACTTTCTCAAAATTTTGATCGTACGATTTTGAGAGAATGGGGTGGGGGATGGGATGGGGCCTAGTTGCCCTTCAATTTTTTTGGTTACTTAAAAACGGCACTAGACCTTTTAATTTTATTTACGAACGTTTTTATTAGTAATAAACATATGTAACTTACGAAAATTAACTTACGTTTCGAACTTCCATATTCATGTAATTTTATTACGTATATGAGGGGATCCGCCCATTCGTCAATACCTCGCTCTTTACGCTGAAGTTCGAATTTTGTTTCAATTCTTTAAAAACGACCCCTGAATTACAAGGCCGTTTAATTAGAATAAATAGCTCTTTTGAAATTAGTAAAAATACTTTAGCGTAAGGATCGAGGTATTGAGGAGGGGACGAACCCTCTCATACACGTAAAAATTTTCTATTAGTTTTGAGTTTTAATGTAGCTCCTTACTTTGAGTTAAAAAAAAACTTGTTTTTTTGTTATTTAATTTCTGATTGTTTTTTAAATAATGCTCAAAAATCCACTGCCCATTCATGGAAATTCTCTTCCCCCATGAAAAATTCCTCCCCGGAAAGATCCTACCACGTAACACCTGAACCCGCCCCCCTAGAAAAAATCCCCCCTGAAAACGTCTGTATACTTCTCAATAACCAGTACTATATGTAAAGAATGGGCAAAGTTCAAAGCATGGAGCCCTTCCCCCTGGGACTGTGGGGGATGACGTCGTCCTCAAAGACATATTTATTAAATTTTTTGACTATGCTGAACAAAATGGCTATCCCAAAATTTTGATTTGGTGCCTTTGGGAAAAAATGAGCGCGGGAGGGGGCCTCGTTGCCCTCAAATTTTTTGGTCACTTAAAAAGGGCACTAGATTTTTAAATTTATGTTCGAATGAGCCCTCTCGCGACATTCTAAGACGAATGGGTGGATACGATCACCCCTGAGAAAAACATACAAAAAAACAAATAAACACGCAGCCGTGATCTTTCTTCTAGCAAAAAATACAAAATTCCACATTTTGGAAGATAAGAAAATGAAACCTCTACAGTAAAGTTCTCTAATATGCTGAATCTGATGGTGTGATTTTCATTAAGACTCTATGACTTTTAGGGGCTGTTTACCCCTTTTTCGAAACTAAGGCAAATTTTCTCAGGCTCGTAACATTTGATGTGTAAGGTTAAACTTGATGAAACTGTATATTTAAAATCAGCATAAAAATCCGATTCTTTTGATGTATCTATTGGTATCAAAAACTCCGTTTTTTAGAGTTTCGGTTACTATTGAGCCGGGTCACTCCTTACTTACAGTTCGTTACCACAAACTGTCTGAAAAGGATTGTTCAAAAATGATCAATACTCATTTCAAAAGTTTTATTTAGGCATCAATGTCTATATGCTTGATATAAGCAAAATATTATTCTAAGAAATATTTCATGTTTAGTAATCTTCACTAGTATTGTGTTTTCTTTTGCTGCTATCGATGTTCTGACAGATGAAAACAACACTGTTCGAAATACACATAGTTTTCATTAAAGCACAGATGACACTAAAGCCTTTCAAAAGGCTGGAGGAAGTGGTTAACTCATATTACAAACCTCAAACAGCCTTGTGATACTATTTGTTGTTGTATATA